>NC_084739.1:41898497-42153497 GCF_033978785.1 Entelurus aequoreus
CCAGGTTCTGTAACAGCTTCTTCCCTCAGGCCGTAAGACTCTTGAACGCATCATAATAATCCCCTCAATTCCCCCCAAAAATGGATGAACTCGCTGGAATATAAAGACAATATAACATACATCCATAAACGTGGATGCATATGCAAAAGTGCAATATATTTATCTTTACAGTAATTTATTTATTTATATCTGCACCTTATTGCTTTTTTATTCTGCACTGCCAACCAGCTAATGCAACGAAATTTTGTTCCTATCTGTACTGTAAAGTTCAAGTTTGAACGACAATAAAAAGTAAGTCTAAGTCTAAGACCCACAAACACTGGCTGAGTAACAACAACACGAATGTTGCATGGAAATTTCTCTGCCAGTTTCTGCATCCCACAGGGATTCTTCTTTTGTGTTTCTGCACCTGTGGTTCCCACACAAGGTTGCAACATTGTTTGTCAACACTGTCTGCTCTCATTTTGTCGCACATTTGACCCTCTGATGTTCTGTGTACCTACACTCTGTCCTCCTCCTGTCTAGGCCAGCTGTGTGTGTGTGTGTGTGTGTGTGTGTGTGTGTGTGTGTGTGTGTGTGTGTGTGTGTGTGTGTGTGTGTGTGTGTGTGTGTGCATGTGCATGTGTGTGTGTGTGTGGTACACAGAACATCAATTTCCACACTTCTATTAGCCCCGGGTCCAGTGTAGAGGGGGTGTATGGTGTGTGTTCATTAAATATGTATTCTGATATATGTTCTTCACAGAAAATGAGCCAAAGCCAGTGAGTCTCAGTTTGAAAAATTAATTAATTGTATCATTTTTCTTTTAATAAAAATCGAAAACGGTCCCACAGACCCGAACACCACACAAGGGTTAAATATACTGTATATCTTGAAAACGAACATCACCACTATATTTTCCCAGAAATGGTCGGAAAAAACACAAATTAAACATTTTATATATTCACCAGTCAGAACATTAGGTACACTTGCACATTCTTTGATCAATACAGATCTGCATAAAAAAAGACAATACTAGCAGTATTTAGGTCATTGAATGTCTATCGTCTGCGTTTATATACTGATGACACAAATATATTAAAATATTACTGTACTTTATCCGACCTTTTCTTTTGTTACCTCAAACTCAGCTGGCCTCATTCATAACTCCTCCTCCTCTGGCTAAAAACTTTAGTAAGTGTCCAAGTAAGTAAGTCTACCTTGCTGTGATTTCACAAGTCGTAGCCACACTGCAAAACTCTGCGGGCAGAGGCATCCAAAATTGTGTGCAAGTTCACGCTTAAATGCATAAACCTTATGATTTTATGCATTGTTTAACAGGAATATCCAACAATATAACAAGTTGTATAAGTTAGACAATTATCAATGCACTTGTTACTAAAGGTGCGATGCAAGACATGTAATCGTATCAACACAATGCACGTAAGACAAGAGCCAAACTCAAACAACACAAATGCCCAACTGCAGCAAATCTTTGTAACTCCAGTGCCTACCCGTGCAAGTGTGAATTACAGGAGTTGACTCCCACCACTATTTATAGACCATGCATTATTTAGAGACACAAACTCCCAACAGAATGATATCTTACTGTAGGATTCAGTTGCAATTAAGAGCTGCTGTATACACATGTAAAGTCATACTGTATGATTAAACTTGTATAAGAGGAAATTTTACCTGCCGGGAAATATGTACCGTTTAAATTTACAGCGTGGTTCCTTAAATTTCAAAGACTGTAATGTGTATATACTCTAGTATATATTCTTTATATACATTGTTACCTCAGTTTTTATAAGCCAGCTTTTTGTAGGATTCAGTTTTCGTCAAAGGTTTTCCCCAGTTTCCATATACCAACTTGGTTATTGTACAGCCAAAAAATGCACCAAACAAACTTGTTTGTATCGTTCCGCAGAATCGAAAGATCCCAGAGAATAAAATGCGTTGGTGACTTGTGCTATTAATACAATGTGTGGGTCCAACTGTGTTTGTAATGTGTCTACTAGAGTTGTTCGGTATACCGGTACTAATAAAGTATTGCGATACTAATTCATTGAAATCGGTACTATACTGCCTTTGAAAAGTACCGGTACTGTTCTTTCATCTAAGTGCCGCTGTGTGGCGGTGACTACAGAGCCGAGGCGCATGATGTTGAGTGTGTCAAAACTCACACACAAAGTGCATACAAGCAATAACATCTTGGAGAGGAGGAATGGCAAAAAACGAAAATTCTACTGGTTAATAAAGAATGTGTGTGAAGCGCAATATGGAGGTATTTGGGCTTAAAAACTAACAGTAAAGGTGACGCTTTAAACAAGGAAGCGCAGCGATTCAAGTGTTGCTTTAAAACACGCCTCGCCAAATGTGGCGATTAGCATTACCACCTTTGCTTCAAACTTCGGTAAACATTTTAATAATAGGCATTCAGATCTGCACAAGGAGTTATAAAGAGTGACAGGTAATGATGTTGTTCTTACACCTGTACTGCTGTTCGGCTGCGGTGCAGACCAAAGTAGAGGAGCACAGGGCAGACGTTCCCTTCAGCGTTTCAAGTTTTCGTTGGGTAACACACTTCAATTTACCCAGCAATGGGTCTGTTAAGCCCCACTTTCAGATTAAAATGACGAGGCCGCCGATTTGTGATAATCTGGTTGCTTTATTGTTATTTTTGCAGGACACAACCAGACCCTTTTATCACTCGACAGCGCAGTGCAGCGCTACCGCTCATTCTCTTTGCTCGCCCACTCACTCACTGATGTCACTCAGACAACATGTTGCCATTCTCACAAACATACATACAGTACGCTACTCTCATAAGTTAACCAGCTCCTCTGTTGTGCACATGTAGATACATAACATGTAGATACATAACATGTAGATACATAGACGTGCACACAGCTGCTTGGATTGATGCCAAATATTAGCAGAGTTAAAACTGCCCAATTAGCAGTCAACTAATACAAGTGAAATGACTATATTTTGTAACAAATTGCTGCAATTTGTGTTTTATCTTCAAACAAAAGTGTGTTTTACTTGCTACATGGCTTATTTGGGTACATGTATCCATAGTTTTGTTTTTAGTAATTACTAATAACTGTATTTTACTTAAAGCACAGATCAGTTGTAAATCTTGAAGCATTTAATATAATGTAAATAAAGCTTTTTATTGTATTCTAACCTAATCCTTGATTATGGAAGACTATATGTAAAAACAAAAATTGTAAATTGTTCTTTGATTGCAACAAGAAAAGCCCAATGTGTTTAATACCTTTTAATTTATATTTTAACCTTCTAAAATTGTTATTTGAGTGCAATAGGAAACATGTTTATTGTATTGTAAGATTTTCTGTTAAAATGAAGGCAATATTGACATTTTTTGTAGTTTCCTTTATTTTGAAAAGTATCGAAAAGTATTGATATACATTTTGGTACCGGTACCAAATTATTGGTATCTGGAGAACCCTAGTGTCTACTACAAAACATGCCTGTGTCCGTCTGCTTTAAACTCCCCTATCTGAAGTCATTATCCCCAAGCCTCTTCAGCCCTCTATAATGTCATCATTTGTTGACTTTGTTCATATAATATACTATGCGAAAACCGAGGTACAACTCTGTTTGTCTTTAAAATGTGGTGTGTCAAATAAGGTTAAATAAAAGTTAAAAAGTTTGGATCCAGCTCTTGCATTTGATCTTATTAGACTGTACATGTGGACTTTCAACAATATTTTGGAATGCCTACTTTAGCTCAAATGTGAGCAGGCCTGCATCAGTCTGCCAGCAGCACCTAAAGCCGATTAGAGGAAATATCATGTTACATTGGGTGTGTTTTGGTGCAATCTTCATCCCGAATCACAATATTTAAAGTAATTATCAGGTATGTCTGCAAGATGCATTGTCAGGGGGTCAACCTGCATACATTTCCAAATGATGGGAATATGAAGACAGTACGAACTTCTTCAGTCAAATTGACTTGTGCAGAATGAGACGGACGAAGCAAGAGACAAAGTGTAATTTGAAGCAATTATTTTAATGATTCTGACTTCTTGAAGTTTGGTCGGAATTTGAATGGACAACAAATTAAAATACCAAAGCAAATTGTGATATCGTAAATCAAAATAGACTGAGTTAGAGCCTGTGGAAAAATACAAAAAAGAGCAAACCAGGCGCTCAAAAACAAGAGAAAAAGAAGGTAAGTGGCAAGTATTCTATTTTGTGTCCTTTTCTATTGATGTTTACTTCAAGATGCTTGAGGAAATGCTGGAAGAGCATGAGAAAACACAAGACGGAAGAGCAGGGAAGTACGTAAAAGGCTTTCCTTTTTTGCTCGTAGCTTTAACCATATCAATTTTGAAGAAAACATAGTGACAACCAGGGCGACAAAAACATGCAATTACCACATTTTTCGGACTATAAGGCGCACTTAAAATCCTTATTTTTTTTCAAAAATCGACAGAGTGCATTATTATCCGGTGCACCTAATGTACCGTATTTTCCAGACTAAAAAGCGCACCGCTTTATAAGCCACACCCACTAAAGTAGCCATATATTAGCAGTACCAGACTTTAAACCGCAAATATATAGATTGCGAAAGGACTTATTTACAATGAAAGATTGTGTACATGTTTATTTATATACCTTAATTGTTTCCAAACAGTGTCTGTAACATGGTAATAAAACGGCTGATCATACAAAACAGACATCATCTTCATGGACCCACTTGCTGCGGAAGCTAGCTCTCCAAACAGTTAAAGAGACTCAATAACTCCACGGTGATGTCTTGGTGAATTTACTGAGGAATTTGTGAAACTGGAACATCACGAACAGAATGCCCTTGTAAGGTAATAATACTAACACGGACACAGACACGAGTGTTAGCATATGTGTTGGTGTTAACAACGCTAGCTACATTACATTACGACAGCACGTACAAATATGCACGAAAACATCATACATGGGACAGTTAAGTAAGTAAGAATTGTTTTAGTTATGCTATAAAATTTACAAACGTTGCTTGGATTAACGAATGAAGAATCCATACAAGTAGAAATGCTATGGACGATTAGAAGACGGAACGGCACTTCTACTTCCAGCTCGAAGCTTTAAACAGCAGAAAATCACATTCACCTAGCAGCACCTGCAGTGAGCCAACTAGTCTAAAATATGGCACCATAGTACAAACAACAACACCATTTCACTGTCTTTGCATGTGTTTAATGAAAAGTTTTTGCATTATGGTAATCAGTGATGAAAAATTCTTAAATTAGCCTCACCGCTTTATAAGCTGCAGAGTTCAAAGTGTAGGGAAAAAGTTGCGGCTTATATTCCGGAATTTACAGTAGGTCATAATTCTGGTTGTGCTTACTGATCGCAAACCTATTTTATGTTGTACATGGTCGAATGATAAGTGTGACCAGTAGATGGCAGTCACACATAAGACAAACGCATGGACTGCAGGTTGTCGCATGTCCAATAAATGACACCAGCAAGTACCATAAACAAGCAAATCCAAATCGTTGATGTATCATTGAGAATATAGAATATAACACGCTGCGCTCAAAAAGCTGTCAAAATGTTTTAGTATGACTTTGATAAGCTACGGAGCTGTACCGCTTGATGGATTGTCGGAGCATTGCAGCTACCGTAGTAAGACGTACTGTGCTTCAACATAGGGGTATTATTATGGTGTGTGTGTACGGGATGCCGAAATGGCACTTATTAGCAGAAATATTATCTAGCGTTTTGTTTTGCCCTTTTATGCAAAACAAATTTTTCTTATCCATTGGTACCTGATGTTGTGTATTTGGGATCTGCATACGTCCCGAAAAAGTGCGCTCGTTCACCATTGTAGTCCGCGCCATAGTCTATCCTCTTGTTGTGGGGCATTCCTTATCCACTGTTGCCATTTTTAATATCAAAGTAGCATAGAACTTAATCTGCCTGTAGACTCGCTATGGAAGCACTAAAAAGTACAACACAAAGATGAGAGGGAGAAGTCAAAGTGGAGCCACAAAATAAGACCGCCCACAAAACGGGAGAGACAGTCAGAAAGTGGCTTGAAAACGGTGAGTAAAACATAATCTATGCAATATTCTGACTAAAGAACCACCATTACATTTTATGTAGACCACAAGTAGGTGTTTTAAATGTTGAGAAAAAAATCATATGACCCCTTTAATGCGCCTTAAAATTCCGGTACACCTTGTATATAAAAATAGACCCAGATAAATGAGTTAATTGACAATGTTCCTTATAATATGTTCCGAAAAATATGGTTAATTATCAAAATATTAGTTTTACATGTCTTTAGTGACCCTGTCTTTTGGAAATTGGATCCGAGTAGAGGGAAAAAGGGCCTTCCAAGTACAAGTTTTACTAGTTATCTACTGATTACCCTAAAACTAATTGATATTATGGCAAATGACTGGCAGATTCTTTTTTTTAGCATTATAAATTACATAAAGAGAACTAGTATTGAAATGTCAGTCATCTTGAGGGTCCTTTAATGTAGTGTCATTATTGGAAAAAAGATTATTTACAAATTAATAATATAAATATTGAGGGGCGGAGGTGGGGCTTCCCTGTATGATAACAAAAATCCATCCATCCATCCATTTTCTACCGCTTGTCCCTAAATGTTTTTATTATATAAGTGTCATGCGAGAGTCCGCACTGACCTTTCGGAGCTTTTGCAGGACCTTCCCATAGCAGAAGAAGATCAATCCAAGAGGCAGAATAAAACAGGTAGTGAAGAAAGTGATGATGTAGCTATGGCCAGCGGAGTTGGTTGAATACCTGGTGGAAACATATTTATTAAAATTGAACACAAGGACTTGGCAGACTTTGAACTAAACCATAATATGTTGTATATACTGTATTAAGGGTGTATTGTAATGGTACAAGGATTAGTATTTCAATTTTTTGGTACTGTTCAACTCTAACTGTGTTTTTTTGAACAGTCAAAAGTTGAAAGTGGAAGATTTATTTAAAACTAGTCATAGGTAAGTGTAACAGTGTTGGTCTCAGTATTGCAAAACCATTTGTCAATCAATTTACATGTGATTAGAAGTAGCTGGAGGCAAGTTGGAACAAGTACCAAAACAAGGATCAAAATTCTCAAAACAGCAGATAGTTTGGTAGGCCTGAGATGTCGTGTGTGTGTTTCCCCAAGTCCAAATCGTTTGAAGTCAAAGGCAATGTGTAAATTTAAGTTTCCATTTTCTATAATATTCTAACAGTACGGAGCCTTCTATATGTGTACAAATTTCCTAACATTTCAAGTGTGTGACAGGAACTGCCCATTTGGCATTTCGATGCACTTTTACAAATTGGTTAGCTGGACTGATGGTTGGCTATGGTGCCAAGGAGGATCCAGAGTCAAGAGACCCTTTTTAGAGACCCTCTTCTCTAATAAATAAGCAGTATCACAGGTATGTGAGTTTATCGAAGTGTGGTTATGGTATTACGATCATTTAAAAAAAAAATGATAATACTAACCGTCGGGTGGTATTTCCATGGCTTATCATTAATACCGTAAAGTATTCATCTCTACATTATCTACGTTATTATTATTACATTATTTGTTATTACCATACTTGCCAACCTTGAGACCTCCGATTCCGGGAGGTGGGGTGTGGGGGGTGGGGTGGGGCGTGGTTAAGAGGGGAGGAGTATATTTACAGCTAGAATTCACCAACTCGAGTGTTTCATATATATATATATATATATATATATATATATATATATATATATATGAAATACTTGACTTTCAGTGAATTCTAGCTATATATATATATATATATATATATATATATATATATATATATATATATATATATATATATATATATATATATATATATATATATATATACATTTATTTTATTATACATATAAACAAAATAAATACTTGAATTTCAGTGTTCCGGAGGCTATCCAGTAGATGGCAGTATTGTCCTGTTTAACATTGCTGTTTACGGCAGACGAACTGCTTTACGGTAGACGAAAACGTGACTGCTGTTGTTGTGTGTTGTTGCCGCGCTGGGAGGACCTTAATAAAACTGCCTAACAATAAAGCCACATAAGAAACCAAGAACTCCCCCTCGATCATTCTACAGTTATAATGTGATTGGGCAGGCACGCTGTTTATATCGTGGGAAAGCGGACGTGAAAACAGACTGTCACCGCTGTCCCCACTCAGGTCCGCATGGAGCTGGAGGTGGTGTGGCCTCCAGCTCCGGCTGAATCCCGGGAGATTTTTGGGAGAAAATTTCCTCCGGGAGGTTTTCGGGAGAGGCGCTGAATTCCGGGAGTCTCCCGGAAAATCCGGGAGGGTTGGCACGTATGGTTATTACACTAATTTAATCACCTGTAACACAAAGCTTTTAAAGCTTATAATACAGTATTTTGACAAAATCCATCCATCCATCCATTTTCTACCGCTTGTCCCTTTCGGGGTCGTGGGGGGGTCGCTGGAGCATATCTCAGCTGCATTCGGGCGGTAGGCGGGATACACCCTGGACAAGTCGCCACCTCATCGCAGGGCCAACACAGATAGACAGACAACATTCACACTCACGTTCACACACTAGGGTCAATTTAGTGTTACCAATCAACCTATCCCCAGGTGCATGTCTTTGGAGGTGGGAGGAAGCCGGAGTACCCGGATGGAACCCATGCAGTCACGGGGAGAACATGCAAACTCCACACAGAAAGATCCTGAGCGCAGGATCGAACCCAGGACCTTCTTATTGTGAGGCAGACGCACTAACCCCTCTCCACCGTGCTGCCCTATTTTGACAAAATGTATTCTGTAATTTAAGTTGTTTATTTGATCATTTAATTTTGAGGGAATTACCTGCCAGCCAGATTGTATGGGCATGTTTTGCTTTTTAATTTTGGTGCCTGACTTTACTAAAATTTAACCCAACGGAACAATCCACCTTTATTGACAGTGGTCCTGTGTGTCTTTGTGTAGGTGTGTGTTTGTGTACGTGTGCGTGTGTGAACCTATTTGTGTCTGTGTGTATTTTGAATTTTCAACAAATATAAAATACAGTATTTAAGTTTAAAAAAAAAAACCCTCCACAATCTGGGTCAATGATTGACGTATTCCAAACTACTGTTGAGAAGCACTGATGTATATAAGTAATCAAAAAATACAAATAATTTACCATTTGAAAGTGGTGTTTTGTACAGTAAATGCTAACTTAAAATAAGTCTTACTTACAGTATTTAGTGCACTGCTGATACTTTGTTCACTGCAGGATTAAGTTTGTGATGACAAGCAAAAATACAAATAAACATTGGGAGGAAAAAAAGTTGTTCTCATTACCACCACAAAACACACCGAAAAAGAAGCGAAACCGTGGCCCAAAAACCGAGGTACGACCCTTGGCGTGGGTTACCTGTATCGTTGCCCTTCTTGTAAACACAATTTACGTTATGATCAAAATGACCGTTGTAAACTGTTCGCCTATATTACCTTGATCTAACATAGTGGAAATATCTGTTACAAGATACTGCAGTAGTAAACAGTAGCGATGCATCGGTACTTGGTATAATCCCGCACGGGACATTCCACCTTTAAAGAAAAATACATCGAGATCGGATCTTATGAAAATATTAATCGTGTTATTATTGTTTTTTTGTGCCATATCACCCAAACGCTTTTCTCCCCGAGCACTGTTTCCCCTCACCTGCTGATTGGCAGCCTGGCCACACCTGGTGCTAATCAGCAGGCTGCTATTTATGCCTGCCTCACCTGCTCCTCAGCGCTCGAGGACTGATTTATGTTTTGGACCGTTTACATGCATGACTGCTTCTCTCTGTTAAAATATATTAAAATGCTCTTACCTGATCCTCACTCTCCGGGTTCCTGCATCTTGGGGTCACATCTACCGCAGCAATGCGGGTTCTCAACATAATCCTTGAGCCAGACTGTGACCTCGCGAAAACCCCTGTCGGCGATGTGGAGCTGACGTTTTGGACAGCACTATTCCTGAAGGACTTGAAAGCCAGGTTTGAGCGGTCCCAGCCCACAGCAGGCTCAGACCTTCTCCCTCCAACTCGGCCACCGGTTCCAGCTCTCCACCCGGCTCGGCCACCGGCGCCATCTTCTCCGTCTCCTGCTGTGTGACCTCCTGTCCCGGCTCCCCGGCTATCCCCTGTGCCGGCACCATGTCCAACACCGGTCCCAGCACCGCTTCGATTGCTGGTTCCTACACTGCGTCGACTGCCGGTTCCTGCACCACGTTGACCACCGGTTCCTGCACCACGTCGACCTCCAGTGCCCCTCGGCTCACGCTCTTTTTGCCAGTCCGGCGAAGTCCGTTGGAGCCCACCGCCATGTCCTTCTTGGCCTCCTGTTGGGACTCGGCGCCGGATGTGTCCCCTCGTAAAGAGGGGGCTACTACCGGCAGCGGTGCTGGGAAGCATATGCTGCTGTCATCCCCGTCGTCGTCGTCTCTTTTCACGACAACATCAACCTCTATGGCGGGCTCTCCCACGGCGCCGCCATCTACCTCGTCTCCGGCAGGCAGTCCCATGACAAAGTCATCGTCCTTGTCTCCGGCGGGCCTCACCACCGGGGGGGTTGGAGAGTTCCTAGTTTGGTGTGTGTTTTCTGTCGACGCTCTTATTTTGGTTCCCCTTCCTGCTTTTCTCCCTGAGCGCTGTTTCCCCTCACCTGCCGATTGGCAGCCTGGCCACACCTGGTGCTAATCAGCAGGCTGCTATTTATGCCTGCCTCGCCTGCTCCTCAGCGCTCGAGGATTGATTTATGTTTTGGACCGTTTACATGCACGACTGCTTTTCTCTGTTTAAATATACTAAAATCCTCTTACCTGATCATCACTCTCCTGGTTCGTGCATCTTGAGGTCACATCTACCGCAGCCATGCATGTTCCCAACAAAAATGCCTGATTACGATTCTCAACTTATTCATGACAAAGCCAGGAACAAAACAAGGATTTGTATCGGGGATGCCTTTGAAAGATGGAGACGATTAAAGGAAGAGAAGATTTTTTCATCTGACGCCAAACTTGCTAATTTCCTCCTTGATAGGTAAGTAAGGCATTTACGTTTCTTATTACTTGTAATAAATGGAAATGGACATTTTATATGTAAACTATATTGTCCAATGCAGTCTTTGATCTTGTCTAACAAAGCTACGTTTGTGCAACGAATGCTTAGCATGCTAGCCCGGTCGATGACACATCGACATAACGGGGGAAATATATGCCCGTTCGATGTGCAATCGAACTGACAGGGCAAAATATATTTTAGACAAAAAAACCTATGTGGATATGGGTAGTGTCAGTGCCTATTTCGTTCTCAATATGCTGATACGCTGAGGAAATGGGTTCCAACATTAGCATGGCTGTCATGACAATGTGAAATGTATGGAGACAGCCAAATCACATGATAAAATAATTCCTCATTCGTGTTTGCATATTGTGGATTACATGTACCAAGTTATATGGCAATCTGAAACGTTTGAAACAGTAAACTATAGGCATACCTTGGTAAAATGTCTCCTCTTTAGTTTTAGGCGTTTATTAGGCTGCTAAGCATGCTCTACTTATTTTCACCAGTTTAACCATTGCTAGCGTTGGTTGTGGTTCGTTTTAGTCTTTGTTTTCTGATAGAACTGACAATAACCATATGATTGTCATTTGTTGTGATATTGTACGCAGGCATGACATATTTTTTCCTGAAAATAGCCTAACTTCTGTGTAAAATGTGTTGTTTAGAGATGTTATTGACAAAACGCTTGTCTATTCAGCAATCATGGTCCCAGCGCATCAACCCCTAGTATAAGGCAGTGGAAGTTTGAAGTTCCTTGGAGTAACCCAGTCGATCGAGTTGAATTCGGCTGCGTATCTGGCAACTCAGTCAGGGAGAGGGGGAGGGCACTACAGAATTTTGACCTTGATTGCAGTACCATTTCTGGCCATATTTTTACATATGGCTCCTTTATATTTAATAAGTATGTCTGTATGTCAACTTTTTTGTTGACACTGATTTACTGAGGGGGTGTTGGGTGGGGGTCGTGTGCGCGTGGACTCAGAGTCTGACACTGACAGCGGAAGGACAGAGATGAGGGAAGATGATAATCATTGTAGTATTGACTAGATATGGCTCTTGTCTTGGTATCGTCACAATCAATATCTGTGTAGACCCACCCTTTTGTTTACATTCAGGAGTGCTAGCTTTCTGTTAGGTTAGCGGTTAGCTATAGTGTCCTCCTACGGTGTGTTGTGAAGCATGTTTAGCTGTTCCGCGTCCTGCAGGGATGATACTTGTAAGAAACTCACTTTGTCGTCATGGAGGCAAAGATTAGTGATTTAGAAGTAGCTAAAAGACTGCCAACTGCAGATGGACATGATCAGTTATCTAACTAGCCATGTTTTAAAGCACTTCTTTCTGAGCGGTGCTTTAATGTTATAGCTTCATCTTGATCAGTATTTTTTTAAGCCAAATTGCGTCTATTGTCCTTTTCTGTTTACACACTGCATCTGCTTGTAAGTACTCTGTGCGTGTGTGTTGCCCAACGTGCTCCTCTGCTCGTAAAACCAGCAATGTCACAACGTGACGATGGGGCGCCGTTATGGCCGTTAACAAAAAAATAAAATGGTACCGGTATTTTTTAGAAGCAATATAGTACCGTTTTTAATTCATTAGTACCGCGGTACCTATTAGTACCGGTATACCGTACAACCCTACATTGAACCCTGGGGCTTGAAAAACGGTGCGGCTGATTTATTGATTTTTTTCGCCAATGCCCATAAAGTTTTGTGTTCGATAGTTTGCGAATAAACCCAAACAGAGAACTGACTTGGTGTGTTATTGTTTGTGCTAAGGTGCCATCTTTTGGACAAGTTTGCTCACTGCAGGTATTGCGGATTGAAAATGTACTTCCTGTTTTAATGTCTTAACCTGGAGGCAAAATCGTTGTAAGGATTCTTAAAGGCCTACTGAAATGACATGTTTTATTTAAACGGGGATAGAAGATCCATTCTATGTGTCATACTTGATCATTTCGCGATATTGCCATATTTTTGCTGAAAGGATTTAGTAGAGAACATCGACGATGAAGTTGCAACTTTTGGTCGCTGATAAAAAAGCCTTGCCTGTAACGGAAGTAGCGTGACGTCACAGGTTGAAAGGCTCCTCACATTTCCCCGTTGTTTTCAATGCAGCAAGAGCGATTCTGACCGAGAAAGCAACGATTACCCCATTAATTTGAGCGAGGATGAAAGATTCGTGGATGAGGAGCGTTAGAGTGAAGGCTTAGAGTGCAGTGCAAGACGTATCTTTTTTCGCTCTGACCGTAACTTAGGTACAAGGGCTCATTGGATTCCACACTCTCTCCTTTTTCTATTGTGGATCACGGATTTGTATTTTAAACCACCTCGGATACTATATCCTCTTGAAAATGAGAGTCGAGAACGCGAAATAGACATTCACAGTGACTTTTATCTCCACGACAATACATCGGTGAAGCACTTTAGCTACTGAGCTAACGTGATAGCATCGGGCTTTACTGCATATAGAAACAAAACAAATAAGTCCCTGACTGGAAGGATAGACAGAAGATCAATAATACTACCAAACTCTGGACATGTAACTACACAGTTAATGCTTTCCAGCCTGGCGAAGATTAACAATGCTGTTGCTAACGACGCCATTGAAGCTAACTTAGCAACGGGACCTCACAGAGCTATGATAAAAACATTGGCTATCCACCTACGCCAGCCAGCCCTCACCTGCTCATCAACACCCGTGCTCACCTGCGTTCCAGCGATCGACGGAGCGACGAAGGACATCACCCGATCATCCGTGCGGTCGGCGGCTAGCGTCGGATAGCGCATCTGCTATCCAAGTCAAAGTCCTTCTGCTTGTGTTGCTGCAGCCAGCTGCTAATACACCGATCCCACCTACAACTTTCTTCTTTGCAGTCTTCATTGTTCGTTAAACAAATTGCAAAAGATTCACCAACACAGATGTCCAGAATACTGTGGAATTTTGAGATGAAAACAGAGCTTTTTGTATTGGATTCAATGGTGTCTGAATACTTCCGTTTCAACGATTGACGTCACATGCATACGTCATCATACATAGATGTTTTCAACCGGAAGTTTAGCAGGAAATTTAAAATTGCATTTTATAAGTTAACCCGGCCATATTGGCATGTGTTGCAATGTTAAGATTTCATTATTGATGTATAAACTATCAGACTGCGTGGTCGGTAGTAGTGGGTTTCAGTAGGCCTTTAACTTATCACTCCAAGCTACGTTTGTAAGTTTCACAGTTGAACTAAAAAAATTCTTACTTACTAAACCATACCACGTGTGATGTCTGTAGGAGTGTTTTCATGCATATTTGTACATGCTATCATAATGTAATTAAGCTTGCGTCGATAGCATTAGATAATATGCTAACACAAGTTACACAAGTTTTTGAGTCTGTTTAGCTGATTGGAAAGCTAGCTTCCGCAAGTATTGGGTCCATGACAATGACTTCTGTTGTGTTTGATCAGTTTTACTGCCGTGTTACAGACACCGCTTGGAAAGAGTTCAAATATGTAAATACATATTTACAAAATATTTCTGTGTAAATAACTAATTTCACAACATATTTATCTGCCAAATATTTTTTTATTTTAAAATTCAGTGGGTGCGGCTTGTATCCCAGTGAGTATTCTGATATTCAGGTAGTTCTCTAGTATACACTCCTGCTGTTAAATCAATGTTTTCTGACAGAACTCAGTCTGATATGGATCACATTGTCTATCTCCTGAGTGTATTTATGAGAGGATTTTGTAAATGTTATGTTTGAAGAATTTGTTCTTTGGTTTGCTTAAGTTTCAACACCCACCCCCTATCTGCATGATCTAATTCAAGCAGCTATAAATAACATTACCCATATGGCACCCTTTAGGCTAAAGCAGGGGTGTCCAAAGTGCGGCCCAGGGGCCATTTGCGGCCCGCAGCTAATTGTTTACCGGCCCGCCACACATTCTGGAAATGCAAATGCAAAAATTAAAAAAACATTTAAAAAAGTGGAATAAGTTGAAATCTAACTAGAAAAGTTGCAATGTTGACACAAAGCTACCATGCAGGCTTTTTTTTTCTTTTGTCTATCTTTCTTTTTCTTTTTTAGCCATTGCTCCAAAAAAAAAAAATCAATGTTATAATGAATTATTGACCTATTCAAGGATCCAATTATTTCAAATGTTTCACTTTAAAATGTTTTATGTGGGAAATATTGCATATATTGTGTGGTTGCCATACAAAAACATCAACATTTTATTTGACAAAAGAGCATAAAACAAACTAAATAATAGTTCAAACGTAAAATCGACAGATATATCTGAAGTTGAGCTCGTAACTTAAGTGTTGAAAGTTAAAAAAAAAACTAATAAAAATGTATCACTTTCTGAGTGGGGCACCTTTTGGATCCCAAATATATTTAATGGGATTGTATTTATCTTTTCACTGTGATTACTCAAAAATAATAATGAATTAAAATCAATGGTGTCCTGCATTATTGATATTTTTAAGGCTCTAATTACTTCACATCAAACATTGCTTTCTGAATGTTTTGGGCAGTGGGGGAAATACTGCATATTTCAGTTTTATTATAAAAAACAAAGTTGTTTTTTGACAGAAAAGGCATAAAACCTTTTTGTTTTTTTAAATTTTATATCAACCTGAAGTTGATATACTGTACAGATTTACTGTAAGCGTTATATAAATAGATAAAAAATAATTTGATTAGATTTTAACATTTTAATGACTTAGACCCTTTATGGTCCCTGGGAGCCCTAAAGGTAAAAAAACAAACAAAATCCATATATTTTGTTATGGTTTGAAAATTAAAAATATCAAAATGGCCCCCGCATGCTTTAATTTTTCTGTGTGCGGCCCTCAGTGGAAAAAATTTGGACACCTCTGGGCTAGGGTCCTTGCTGACTTCTTCTGGACTTTTACCTTGAGACACATTCATGCAGATGAACAAGCAATGAAGCCTGAAGCCTGGCAAATGATCCGTATCTTTTATTTTGTTTGGTCAAAAGTGGGGTGAATCACCTTGTTTTAGCTTTTCAGTATTAAGTAGCTTTCATTACAGTTTTTGTGGGATATAAGAGACTAAATTCAAACAGGGCATTCTACAATTGTCTGTGACAATAATGTACATTTGTCATTTCTTCAACCGAAAAACAAGGTTCCAGTAATTACAGTAAGTGCTACCCCTAATAAATATATATATTAATTAGAATAATTAGTTTAATTAATTTTTATTTTTTTTAAATACATGGACGCTTTACAAGAACAAAAATTCAGTGTTTAAAAATGCAGTGTATAAAAAAATTCAGTGTATTACAATGCAGAGCAAAAATAATCAGTGCTGAAAAATTCAGTGCTGCTTCAAAAAGCAAGACTCACTTCAGGTAAATTAAGACGATATGTCTGATGATCAATCGATTCTGTCTCAGAACCAGCTAATGAATGAATGAATGAATGATCTTTATTGTCATTGTGCATGTACAGGTACAGGTCCAACGAAATTTAGATTGCTTCCCTGAGGTGCTTTGCATTTTTTTTAAAAAGAAGAAACCACACAATATACAAAAACAACACAATATACACAATATGCAATATACAATGTGGCCTAAGACCACTATAGGAGGCAATGTAAAAGAAAACGAGACAGTAAAAAGTATAAAGTGACTAGAGAGGAGTAATGCTGAATCCCAGTGTGCTAAGGGGGTGGGAGTCAGCATTTCCTACCTCCTATGCTGTGCAGGCTTTTTATTGTGGATTAATTGTGTGAATAAATATGATAAATATTGTCCAGTTGGCATGTAATCGCTGATTGCACAGTCCCGGATCGTGATTGACTGGTGGCTTCCTCATGTTGCACGTGAGGGAGTTTTTGTTTTTTGTTTTTTTTTACGATTTAGCTGCGTTTAGTGCAGTTATGGCCCGGGGGTAGAAACTGTTCCTGAGTCTATTTGTGCGGGTTCGCATGGTTCTGAAACGTCTGCCGGAAGGCAGCCGATCGAAGTGGCTGTTGCCGGGGTGGGATGGGTCCTTGAGTATGTTGGCTGCCTTCTTCAAGCAGCGGGAGTTATACAGTTCTTCCAGGGAGGGGAGGGGGCACCCGATGATTTTTTGGGCCGAGTTGACGACCCTCTGGAGAGCTTTCCTCTCTGCTGCTGTGCAGCTGCAGAACCATACGCAGATGCAGTATGTGAGGATGCTCTCCACAGAACAGCGGTGAGGTGTGAGGTGTCAAGAGTGAAGTCACATGACACAGGTCTTGCAAAATAGCATACATAAAGTCTATGAATGTTCTCATTCATCTCGGTCATTGTATTCTCAGGGCATTCAATCGATCGCAACTGAACTGTTTGGTTTGTCTTAGAAGACGTTCTGCCTCTCATCCAAGTAGGATTAATCAGTTCATGCCCATAGACTTAGATTGGTCAGATCTAGTCTTTGACGTAGATTGGTCATATCTAGTCTAGCGGCTGGTGCCACAACCCCAAATATTTATACTCCAACACCAGGAGGGTGTGTCTGGGCAAGGGTCTGTTCTCCCTATCGTAGTGAGAAAAACAACTGTTGAGATAAATTGGCCCTAGTGTGTGAATGTGAGTGTGAATGTTGTCTGTCTATCTGTGTTGGCCCTGCGATGAGGTGGCGACTTGTCCAGGGTGTACCCCGCCTTCCGCCCGATTGTAGCGGAGATAGGCTCCAGCGCCCCCGCAACCCCGAAGGGAATAAGCGGTAGAAAATGGATGGATGGAGATGCAAACGAGCAATCCTACTGTCAATGCCAACAACAGTCGTAGAAGTGTAATTTCCTCTCGTCAGCATTGAGGTATTTATTGTGTGGCAAAACGATCGCTGTGGATCACCCACTACCAGCCCAATTGTTGTATAAATGATAAATGGGTTATACTTGTGTAGCGCTTTTCTACCTTCAAGGTACTAAAAGCGCTTTGACAGTATTTCCACATTCACCCATTCACACACACATTCACACACTGATGGCGGGAGCTGCCATGCAAGGCGCTAACCAGCAGCCATCAGGAGCAAGGGTGAAGTGTCTTGCCCAAGGACACAACGGACGTGACTAGGATGGTAGAAGGTGGGGATTGAACCCCAGTAACAGCAACCCTCCGATTGCTGGCACAGCCACTCTACCAACTTAATAACGAGTGTAAATATTTGGAGTTTTGAAACCAGCTTCTAAACTACATCTGACCAATCTAAGTCTCTGGGCATGAACTGATGAAGCCTACTTGGATGAGAGGCAAAACATCTTCTAAGACGAACCAAACAGTCCAGTTGCAACGATTGAATGCCCTGAGAAAGCATAAAAAAGGCAGTTATTGGGCTACTTGGGCATAATACAACGTAATAAACATTTCAATACGGCCCGCTGGATATTTTAAAACGTTAAAGCGATTCCAATGGTTACAATCTGCACTTTTGAGTGACTTTACTACAGTTACCATAGGAAGCTCTGCTAATGCCGACCAGGCACGGACAGAGTGGGAAAGAGTGGGCGGGGCTTGTTTACACAGCAACAAGCCCGAAGCGCGAGTCTCAAATGGAGGCAGATTTCTACAACAAAGAAAACTGCAGAAAACTGATATATCGAACAAGTGGATTTTTTAATGTTTTGCCGTGTTTGTTGAATCGTTGTTGCTCTTGCTCAACTATAAAATATGTCGATCAAGGAGGTGGATGGTCTGGTAAGTAAAGGATCAACCTTCATAAATTTTCTATATTCAGTGTTTTATTGTTCATATATAATGTTGTATTTTCATGTACATTTTGAGTGTCTTAGTCATTAAAAAACTAAAATGTAATTCCATTTTTGAGATGGTCTGTTACAACGTTTTAGTATCAGTCATTATTGTGTGTTTATACCATCGTGTGATCAGCTTTTATCCTTTTTTGCGGAATCGTGGACTTTTTTCACTAATACACAGAAACCTCCACTGTTAAAAGTGTTCATAAAAATGGATCCAAGCACTTACAGCAGATTAAATGGCCTGTAATGTGTAGTGCTGCATAACATGCGTCTTTTAAAGACCTGTATACACTAATTTTTGCTGCACTAAATTTTTAAACACAGATTTTTTATACACTATATATAAAACACATGCATTTTGCACACAATTTTTTATCAATAAAATTTACAGTATAATTAATGCAAACAAATTTAGTTCACAAAATGCTAACGCAAAACATTCAGTTACACAAATTCAGTGTCCAAAAATGCTTTAGTATTAAAGACACAAATGAAACTCCATAAGGACACAGAATATCCGTTGCTTGTTCCTTGGGACAGACAGGAGGTTTGTATCTGAGGACTGTAGGGTACAGAAAGGTGATTAGCGGTGGAGCAAGGTAAGAGGGGAATTGGTTGCACAGTTCTTTAACCCTTAAAGCACTAAGTAAGAAGATTTTAAAATGATTTCGAAGTAGATAGGGAGCCAGTACAGGTTCTGAAGAACAGAGGTGATGTGGTCTCGGTAACAGGTCCAGGTGAAGAGGGCAATGTTTTTGAGGTGGTGAAAAGCTGTTCTAGTGACTGCTTGAATGTAATGGGAGAAGGTGAGTTTACTGTTTTGGAGTGAGGGTGAGTTATCAAAGCAGAGGTGGAAGTAGTTGGCTGTTGAGGTGAGGGAGTTGTGACGATGTTGGATTGGGTACAGTTAAGTTTGAAGACATGTGTTTGCCAATATAAGTTGATATTAGAAAGACAGTTTGAGAGGGTACAATGGGTCTGAGGGTTGATAGATTTTGTGGATATGTAAAGTTGGACATCATCATTGGAGATTGTGGTGATGGATAATTAAATAAGGGGAAGGAGGCAGAGGAGGGAAGGACCAAGCACATAACCTTGAGGAACGTCTTGGCACAGGGGAAGTAGAGGAAGAGAAGTTATTATTAATATAAAAAACAACTTTTTCCAGTCTGTAAGATAAAATATCAGCCATATGAGCTCATTGTCTGAGTGTAGGCCTGTGTCAGAAGAGCGAATGCGCTCATTTAGGACCTTGAATAGGGCAGTATCGATAGTGAGTACGTTATCCATTTTGAAATTGTTTGTAGAGTTATTTGTTGGTGAGATGGGTCTTGATTTGTGTGGCAACAGCACGTTTACGAATCTTAGAAAGGAAAGAGAGATTCTGTTAAAAATTATTGAGATCATCTGGCTTAAGTCCAGGTTTCTTGAGGATGGGGTTAATGGAAGCCAGTCTGAAAGACGAGGAGGGACAGAAGAGGAGTGAAGAGAGAAGTTTACCATTCTAGTGATAATTGGTGAGATGGTGGGGAGGCAGTGTTTAACGAGGGAAGATTGGGTGGGGTCTATGTGGAAGTGGAGGATTTTATGAAAGGGATGATTTTGGTTTTGGACATGGGTGCAAATATGGAGAGAGAAGAGGATACCTTGGAAGGAGGCAGTGCAAATAAGGAGCTGTAGATGAAGTACATTTTTGATTGGAAGAACGATAGGTTGGAGTTGCATTTGTCGACAATGAATGAGGTCAAGGTGTTATTGCTGTAGTTCAGGAGTTTGTTAATGGTGGAAAAGAGAGCGACTGCAATACAATACTGCAATATAATACTCAATTTACATTTCATGACTTGAATATTAACCAAGTATTAGTGATATTGTTATTGTAAGGGCTAACACAGACAAACGACCGTAATTTCCGGACTATAAGCCGCACCTGACTATAAGCCGCACCAGCTAAATTTAGGGGTAAATACAGATTGCTCCATATATAAGCCACACCTGACTATAAGCCGCAGGGTTTTGATGTGTAATTACCGTAGTATATAGGGGTTCCTGCTACCACGGAGGGGATTGTCGGGACAGAGATGACTGTTTGGGAATGCAAAGCGTCCCATTTATTAACAATAAATCTTTCAATCATTCAATCAAACTTTCACATCTTTGACATGGCGAACAGCATTCGTGCAGAGTACAAATAATACAACGGTGCAAAGTAATAAAAAGTGCTCGCCTGTACGTTATCAAAATAACCAGCCTACCGGTATATGAAAAGTCAGTCTTTAATCATTGTGTCATCGTCTTCCTCCTGCGTACTAAAACCACCGAAATCCTCTTCGTCTGTGTCGGAGAAGAACAGGCCGTAAATAAGCCGCACCGTTGTATAAGCCGCAGGGACCAGAACGAGGGGAAAAAGTAGCGGCTTATAGTCCGGAAATTACGGTATTTATAGCGGCCATTTCATCACTTCCGTTTGTCCCTATGTTTACATCATCGAGTGGTCTGCTGTTTCCTTGGATCCCTGCTCAATGTAAGTTTCTTCTAGATCATAAATCATGCCTCTCACCTGGAAAGGAGATGGCTGAGAATGTAATACGACAAGTTGGGACACTTTGACCACCATTTAGGACCTGGAACTGGCGAGAACGACACAATATGCGTTCCCCCAGCCCCCACCCCGTTTCTTCCCGAGGATTATGAGACATTTTTTATCTAATTGGGAATACAGTATATGAACATCTTAGCAGTCGGCATCCTAATGACAGTAGACCTTGCACAGTAAGTGATGTTTTTATTATGTTTGTTGGCTGTCATTAAGTCTGCAGTGAAAATAAAAAGCAAACGTTGTGATGCGTTTTTTAAAATGTATTCATTTAACAGTGTGCTTGAAAATATCAACATAAGTAAATATTAAATGTTATTATAAATGTGCCTGTTACTACATTGCATACATGTTTATAGCATGTACAGTATATACAACTCTAATGGAGGTGTTTGGATGTTTTTTCAGGGGCTCTATATGCAGAAATAGGCTCCATTGCAAGCAGACTTTTAATCGAATGTATTTAATATTTATAATGCATTAAAACATGTCTTTCATAATGATTGCGAAAAATAGGCAAAATTCCCAAAAATGTGTAGTTCCCCTTTAAGTCAATCTACATGCAGCTATAAAACTATAAAAGGAAACCCAGCATACATCTATCATCTGTAACACCTTTTCTGAATTGCAATCTAGACAACAGAAACCTTTTTAGCACGCTGATGGTGCATTTTGGTCGCGAGGCTGTGAATCACATCACCGCAGGGCCATAGGTGCCGATCTACATTTCTGCCAGTGGGTGCTCGGAGGGGCGGTAAATCTGACGCTACTTTTCTGAGCATGCGCGCGGTTTTTGCTTGGTGGTGAGAAAGAATTTGCCATCAATCCCACATGGGTACTCGGCATTGTCCGTGAGTGCTCGGGCCCCTATGCACCCACGGGATCGGCGCCTATGCGAAGGGCATTTGTGCGTCTGGAATGGCAAGAAAATGCATAATGAAAGACGTATTTTAATATAGAAGATATATAATAATAATATATTTTTGAAATTTAAAAAAACAATGACATTTATAATAAAACACTAACAGACACTTAAACGCATTATTGCATTTGTTTTAGTCAGCCACTAAGTCACCCAGCATGCAGCTTTAAAATGATAAAAGGAAATTCCTGAATAGATGATATACTTTCTTTTTCTGACAATCCAAATAAGTTGACACACACGCGAAGGACGGATGATTCTCTGTCCACCTCCTCACAGCCATGTGTGTCAGTCAACATGTACTTTTCAGACGTGGCGATATAAACGCAAGATAGTTCTCTAAAAACGGTAATCAGTGTTGATAAATCACACTGCACGTGCTGTATAATACATTTGAATCTTCTCCTCCCAGTATTGTGGGAATTCTGATAAGCATATATTCTGGATAGTCATGAAAACAGAGACGCTAAATGGATTGCACTCCTTATTTTGCTCACTTAACAGGCACAATCCACTCTGCACAAGTTTAGTAGATCAGCTTTGCGTGTGCTATCAGGTTTGCACATGTTTTAGTACACGCAAACCTTTAGTAGATCAGGCCCTTTCAATGCAGTATGAGAGTATACGGAAATTACCTCCTGTCTTCTGTAGCTGATGTCACCAGGCTGATGCAGGTTTTGGAGCTAGATGTGGCTGAAACTCAGTCTGCCATCAGATAATGATCCTACAATTATTACAATGTCTCCATGGGGTAAAAATATATTTACGGAGCCATGTTTCTATGAACGCCATCACGTTTGATTCCCTGTACCAAAACAAACTTTGCCCATCTATTTTCTTCTTAAGCGATCGGACATCGGTGTGTAGCAGGCATTAGTTGACGTTAGATGGGCGGTTTTAACTCGGCTAATATTTGGCATCAAGCCAAACAGCTGTGTGTGCGTCTACGTATCTACATGTGCACAACAGGGGAGCTGGTTAACTTATGAGAGTAGCATGTGTGTTTGTGAGAATGTCAACGTGTTGGCTGAGTGATGTCAGTGAGAGAGTGGGCGCGCAAAGAGACAGAGAGGTAGCGTGTGCATTGCGCAGTAGAGAGATGAACGGGTCCAGTTGTGTCCTGCAAAACTAATACTAAAGCAACCAGAATGTCACAAATCAGCGGCCTCGAATTCTGACCGGAAAGCGTAGCTTAGCAGACCCATTGCCGAGTAAAGTGAAGGGTGTTACCCCCGACGAAAACATCGACCCTGGAGGAAACGTCTGCCCTGTGCTCCTCGACTACGGTCTGCACTGAAGCCGAACAGCAGCACGGATGTAATAACTACATTATTACCTGTCAGTCTTTATAAATCCTTGTGCAGCCCTGAATGCTTATTATTTAAATGTTTAAAGCAAAGGTGGTAATACTAATCACCACATTTGGGCGGCGTGGCGAATTTGGGAGAGTGGCCGTGCCAGCAATCTGAGGGTTACTGGTTCAATCCCCACCTTCTACCATCCTAATCACATCCGTTGTGTCCTTGAGCAAGACACTTCACCCTTGCTCCTGATGGGCCTAGTTAGCGCCGTGCATGGCAGCTCCCGCCATCAGTGTGTGAATGTGTGTGGGTGTGTGAATGGGTGAATGTGGAAAATAGTGTCAAAGCGCTTTGAGTTCCTTAAAAGAAGGTAGAAAAGCGCTATACAAGTACGACCCATTTACCATTTACCATTTGGCGTGCAAGACTCGAGTTTTTACTTTTTAAGGTCAAGGCAAGTGTTGCCTTAAATGAAGGCTCAACCAAGGCAAACATTATTATCTTTCGAGACAGGGGCTCCAGAGTATATATATATATATATATATATATATATATATATATATATATATATATATATATATATATATATATATATATATATGTTTTTTTTTTTTTTTAAAGATGGCACCTGATGAACATAAGACGGAACTGCACTTTTTGTCCATATAGATAAAAATTGTGTTCATGTATGAGATTTAGGGCTGCCAATTATGGCCAAAGTAATAATTAAGATTATTGTTATCAATATTGAAATCATGATTACTGATTATTAGGTAAAACAGTGTTGGGGTGTGAACATAATACCATCATGTAATTTGTCATGTATAATAAAAAGGCTATAGATAAACATTATCCATATATCTAAAGACAAATATTAGTTTTTTGTATTCATTAATAATATCAACTTGTCAGCATTTTATCATCACATGATGCCTTTATCTGTATTTTTACATTTTAATAGAGGGAGGCAATTGTTTTTATTATTCATTTTTTTATGTTATGAACATTTATATGTACATGCAGATGCTGTATCGGGACAGATCCATTAAGAGTTTGAGCAGAAATATGTAATATAGGAATTAACTATACACAATAAAACATTAACAAAATGCTGTGTCACATGAATGGTTTTTTAAGTAACACCTTTGTGACATGAAAAAAACACAAGTAATGTAAAAAACATGGAGTTTACTTTTTGATATCGAAATAAAACACAACACAGTTTGGCTAATGAATATGAAGTCTAATAAACACGCTTTGTTGTTCTCCAACACCTCTCAGTGGTTCAGTAGAACAATTTGGCCAACAAAAATAAAGAGGAGTGATACCTCGCACACCGAATACACAATCTTCACAACATCGTTCAGTTCGATGAGATGACAAAACATTTTCGCCAGTATTGATGTTATTTGAACACCGATACAGTTTGCAGTTAAATATAGGAGGAATGAGCATTCCAGTAAACGAACTAAAGACTTTATTAAACAAGTTGTGACAACGTTCACAACATATTGCCTGCTGCATGTTTCCGCACATCAGTAACTCTCAGTCACAGCAGCTGATGGACGCTATATTGAGAAAATAAAAGCAACATCAAATAGTTTTATCCTTCGTTGTATACTTTTAGTTTGGGGACAAGTGCGTCTGTCTCCAATATTGTCCACACCTGTCGCCATCTAACAGCAGTGCACTCTTCAACGCACGCCGAGAAGCGAGGGAAAATGACGTTAAACCAAGCGCTTGGCTCTGTTTGTTTTAGGGGAAATCTCCGGAGCAAAGTCTGTGTAGCTTTTCCGTCAAACGACACTAGTGCGCATGCGCCTGACTTCATGTTGCCTAAAATGCATTAATAAATGACGTTTTTTCGGTAATTAAAAAAATAGACAGAATTTTATCGCAAATTCCCCTTATACTGTTAACCATTACATCCCTAGTCCCTTAACAAGTGAAAACTCAAGGACGGTAACCGCATGTTCTTGCCGCCGATGCAGGTACATTTTTTAGGGCATTACAGCAAGAGACAAGGGCGGTCGCGGCGTTTGCCGTTGTTAAATTCGAGCCCTGGGCATGCCGTGTTTTAAAGCAGCTGTTGTGAGAGTAGTGAATGTGTTTGTGTGTTCCTTTAACGATGGCAGTATGTGAGGTAAGTGACATGAGTAAGTGAGTTGGCAAGAACATGCAAACTCCACACAGAAAGATCGAACCCAGGACCTTCTTATCATGAGGCACACGCACTAACCCCTGTTCCACCGTACTGCCCACAACCAATTTCTATATAATTATTGGATTGAATCTCTTTATTAATGTATATTATACAGTATGTACAATCAGAGTGACTTTGATGTTTTTTTAGGTGTAATTCAGGTCCAATTTAACCCAAAACTTAACTTACATTATAGTGGTAGGAACAGAACTCCTGCACTTGCCACCTTGAATTTTTGAAAACTGTCTTTTGCAAAAATTCAAGGAGAGGCTGTTCAATGTTGTGGCTTCTGGCACTGTTATAAACAGTCAAAGAAAAACTAATGTGTGTTCTGAAGACAGAAAAATCTAGGTATCAGTAATTGGTCTCCTCACTCTGTAATACAGTTTTGTGTTGACCGGACACAAAAACAACTGGCTGACTGATTGTTGTTTTAAGGACAGTTGAAGTACTTTAAATCTCATCTTATTGTTTGGCAAATTGTTAGTATTAGTAGGAGTCCGATGAATCAATAATTGAACAATAAATGAAAAGGAACTTAAAGGCCTACTGAAATGAATTTGTTTTATTTAAACGGGGATAGCAGATCTATTCTATGTGTCATACCTGATCATTTCGCGATATTGCCATATTTTTGCTGAAAGGATTTAGTATAGAACAACGACGATAAAGAGCGCAACCTTTGGTATCTGACAAAAAAAAGCCTTGCCCCTACCGGAAGGAGCGTGACGTAGTCAGCTGAACATTTCCGCAAAGTTCCCTATTGTTTACAGTGATGGCGGCCAGAAGTGAGAGCGATTCGGACCGAGAAAGCGACGATTTCCCCATTAATTTGAGCGAGGATGAAAGATTCGTGGATGAGGAACGTTAGAGTGCAGTTAAAGACATATCTTTTTTCGCTCTGACCGTAACTTAGGTACAAGCTGGCTCATTGGATTCCACACTCTCTCCTTTTTCTATTGTGGATCACGGATATGTATTTTAAACCACCTCGGATACTATATCCTCTTGAAAATGAGAGTCGAGAACGCGAAATGGACATTCACAGTGACTTTTATCTCCACGACAATACATCGGTGAAACACTTTAGCTACGAGCTAACGTGATAGCATCGGGCTTTAACTGCATATAGAAACAAAATAAATAAACCCCTGACTGGAAGGATAGATAGAAAATCAACAATACTATTAAACCGTGGACATGTAAATACACGGTTAATGCTTTCCAGGCTGGCGAAGGTTAACAATGCTGTGCTAACGACCCAATTGAAGCTAACTTAGCAACCGGACCTCACAGAGCTATGCTAAAAACATTAGCTCTCCACCTACGCCAGCCAGCCCTCATCTGCTCATCAACACCGTGCTCACCTGCGCTCCAGCGATCGACGGTGCGACGAAGGACCTCACCCGATCACAGATGCGGTTGGCGGCCCGGAGACGTAGGAAGTCAAGGTGAGGTCGCCGGCTAACGCGTCTGCTCTCCAACAAAGTCCTCCGGTTGTGTTGCTGTAGTCCGCCGCTAATACACCGATCCCACCTACAACTTTCTTCTTTGCAGCCTTCATTGTTCATTAAACACATTGCAAAAGATTCACCAACACAGATGTCCAGAATACTGTGGAATTATGAAATGAAAACAGAGCTTTTTGTATAGGATTCTACGGGGTACCAATACTTCCGTTTAACTGACTACGTCACGCGCATACGTCATCATACCGAGACGTTTCAGCCTGATATTTCCCGGGAAATTTAAAATTGCACTTTATAAGTTAACCCGGCCGTATTGGCATGTGTTGCAATGTTAAGATTTCATCATTGATACATAAACTATCAGACTGCGTGGTCGGTAGTAGTGGGTTTCAGTAGGCCTTTAATACTTTTGCAAGTCTGTTAAAAAATACAACAAAACAAACCAACCGATAGTTTTTCGAATGGGGGAAAAACTGCACGTCAAGATGTTCAATATTTATTGAAGTGAAATTTTTTCTAACAGAGATTGAAAGTTCATTTTATTTTCTTAATTGTTTGTTTTATTATTAAGGTCAATTAAAAGTCCATGACCTTTAACATTACAATGGTAAAAATATTAATGAGAAATAAGTTTATTGTGTTTGAAAGCTTTATTTATATGTAATTATAATATATTATGATTAGATGTGTGCTTAATTTGGTCTCAAAATAATACAAAACAATATTGCTTATTGGCAATAATGTGTGGTAGACTATATCCTTCAGCAAAATTTGTTATCGGCCCAGGTCGCTGGTGACTAAGTAGTGTGTGAAATAAGTGAGTCGGGGAAAGCAGTATTAGATGCATTACTTTAGTAATGATGTAGTTATTTGCCTTTTTTAGAACACAAACACTTTATTACTTCCACTAGACAACGTGCCATCCCTTATTAGCAGAACATTACCTCTCTTAACCCCAAATACAATGGAACAGTAATTCATGGAATGGCTAATGCCTGTTTTTGTCTTATTGTTTACTGTTTTATTAATGACCACATATCTCATTTCTCATTATTTTAAAGGTCAAAGGTCACCAATAGATGAAAGCTTGGGAGTTTCTCACCAGTCAGGCTCACAGGTTGTTCCAATCTTGCTGATAGTGTATCTGTTCCAGCCCAGCACCGGAGGGAAGGTCCAAATGAAGGAAAAGGTCCAGACGAAGAGTAGACCCATTATGGCGTGTTTGGCTTGCAGTCGGATGTTGCCCAGAGGTCGGCAGATCACAAAGAATCGTTCGAAAGATAGAATGGCCAGAGACCATAGGGCCACGATTCCTGACGTAAACAGCAAACGATGAGGAAAACATAAGCAGACCCAGATAAAAGTTCATCATCAAGATCTGTGATAGTGACTGCACATTGTTTATCATGTGGTATCTAACACAGTAATGAAATTACATAGCCATTTTCCCAAATGTTATATAATTAGAGGGTGTGATGGCTGTGATTTTGCATCTGCTGATCTCTTTGAAATGACTTCCCTCCTTCAACTGAAATTGGCATTACTGTTAAAAACATTAGCCTTTGGAACTTCATCAGGATGGCGTACAACTTCTTCTCCTGTAGTGCAGTAGGGTTGGATGAATATTGCAAAAGTAATAATTCACAATTATTTTGATTGATATTGAAATAACGATTTACTATACCACCAAAACGTAACTTCAAATATTATTTAAAAGAACAACCGGATATGAATTAGTAAGGAATAAACAACAACAAGTAAACAATTAATAACAGTAACAGCAATACATTAAAAGCATGCTAACAGTTGACTAACACGTGCAAAGAGCATTTTGACTTCGGAATCGTTGCAATACGTTGAGAAATGTGGGATATTTAGATGTTTGTATATTGCCCATTCATTCATCAAAAATTCCTGGTAATTACGAGTAATCCGAAAATTTTCAGAACCGGAATGAGTGGAGTGTGTGGATGGTGGAACGGATTGAATCGAATGAGAAATGTGGGATATGGATAGGTTTGTATGTTGCCTTTTTATTTTCAATGGGGAAAAGTTCCTGGTAATTCCTGGAAAACCGGTAATTTTTGAAACCGGGAAATCAATGTCTAGGGTGAGTGGAATGTGTGGATGGTGCAGCGGTGCCAATCCGATGAAAATTTGTGGAAATTGTGCAAGTTTGAAATTTAGCGCATTAATTTCCAAAGGGAAATTTGTCCTGGAAAACCTGGAATTCATGGTAATCTGGGTTATTTAAGAAGATTTAAAAATGGAAGCAAAGGTATCTCGACCGAGCTAAAGGTTTTGATACTGGAACGGTTCCAATCCGATGAAAACTGTGGGATATATAAATACAAAAAAAAGACGACAGAATGATAATTAGTATTGATTTTTGATTCTTATTTGTAACAATTTTTAATCAATTAAAAAAAATCTAACTTAATTTTTTTTTGACATTTGTCCTGTCCAGCCACTTAGGCAAATCATATAGTTGATGTAGATGCCCATATCTGCTGTAGAGATTTACTTTAGAAAAGAGAAGTGTTGGATACTTCTCTTGTGGAGACTTCTCTTGTTGCCTTATTAGTACTTGACTTTATTAAATGTTTGGGTAGAATTATATTAAACAAAAACATATTTCTTTTAAATAATAAAAAAAATAATCAGAGCTGTTTGTCTATTCTATGGAGGAAGTTTGAGAACCACTACTTTACAGTATTTTCACAATAACAATAGCTAAAAGAGAAAACAATAAAATGTGTTTTTTCTGCAAAACATTTATTGAATTCCATTTTTTAGCTTTTACACTTACCGTATATTTTGGATTATAAATCGCAGTTTTTTTCATAGTTTGGCCGTGGGTGCGACATATACTCCGGAGCGACTTATGTGTGAAATTATTAACACATTACCGTAAAATATCAAATAATATTATTTATCTAATTCGCGTAAGAGACGAAGCAAATGGCAGCAATCGTCACACACACGTCAACCAATAAGAATTCGGCAGGGGAGGGTCATGGCAGAAGTGCATTGTGGGTCATGAGATGCTAACTGCTATATGCTATATGCTACTGCCGTAGCTATTAAAATGGATCACATCAACATTTGGCGGTAACTTATAAAAACTGAGAAGGACTGAACAAAAATGGCACAGAAAAGGAAATCATATACTGCAGATTACAAGCTGGACGTAGTGAAATATGCAGCAGAGAACGGCGATCGAGCAGCAGAAAGAAAGGACATACCAGAGGCAACACCTTGGAGGAAGATTTCATCGGATTTAGCAATCGGGAGTGAGTAAATGTATAGCATGTTCTATATGTTATAGTTATTTGAATGACTCTTGCCATGATGTGTTGCGTTAACATACCAGGCACGTTCTCAGTTGGTTATTTATGTGTCATATGGCGTACACTTATTCAGCCTGTTGTTCACTATTCTTTATTTATTTTAAATTGCTTTTCAAATGTCTATTCTTGGTGTTGGATTTTCCATCCATCCATTTTCTACCGCTTATTCCCTTCGGGGTCACGGGGGCGCTGGAGCCTATCTCAGCTACAATCGGGCGGAAGGCGGGGTACACCCTGGACAAGTCGCCATCTCATCGCAGGGTCAACACAGATAGACAGACAACATTCACACTCACATTCACACACTAGGGCCAATTTTAGTGTTGCCAATCAACCTATCCCCAAGTGCATGTCTTTGGAGGTGGGAGGAAGCCGGAGTACCCGGAGGGAACCCACGCAGTCAAGGGGAGAACATGCAAACTCCACAAAGAAAGATCCCGAGCCCGGGATTGAACCCAGGACTACTCAGGACCTTCGTATTGTGAGGCAGACGCACTAACCCCTCTCCCACAGTGCTGCCCTGTTGGATTTTATCAAATAAATTTCCCCCAAAAATGCGACTTATACTCCAGTGCGATGTATATATGTTTTTTTCCTTCTTTATTGTGCATTTTCGGTTGGTGCGACGTATACTCCGGAGCGACTTATAGTCCGAAAAATACGGTATACTTTACCATCAAAGAGTGGGTGCTTTTGTGTCACGAATATATGTTAAGAGATGAAGCTTACATGGGGCGAGGCACAGAGACTAGCACAGCAGCGAGATGAATGGCGTAAGTTAACCCGGCCGAGTCGTCGAAGCCTCATTTCCCATCCGGGAAGAAGAGGATTAAGTAAGTAAGTAAATGCAAAAAAAAATCCTCACATTCATTGGTGCAATTTTGACCAGTATTTGAGTACATTGAGTGCATTGAGTACAAAGTACTTTCTTGAAACCTTTATTTTGTTAGCGCTGTCAGACCGGATGTTGCGCACAGTGCTGTTATTGTGAAGGGGGGAAGTGTGCTGTTGTTCCGAGTTTGAAGTGTGAAGATGACTTGCGGCGGTTTGGAAGAAAAAAAAAAGAGATCCTTTCAAGTTACGACTCCTGGCCTATTTGTACATTGATCTTACATCGTTGATGTCGTTCACAACCACACAAGTAGAGGAGATGTGTTATGGGTGTATGGATTGTTCTTGTTAGCTTTAGCTTCATAGTTTAGTCTGTGTTTCAAATGCCGGGCTTGACATTGTTTAGTTCAGGACGCAGAGGTTGCGTGTTTCGGAGATAAATGAGGGGGCCTGGACACATTATCTCTCCAAACTAATGTTCCTTCTCCTCACAATGACAGTATTACCCTCACTTGTATGTAAATTGTCTGTGATATTCTTCTATTTAACAGCGGATTCCGTTTTATTGGCAAATTCTGTGATTCTGTCTGCGGTTATTTTAACGCGGAAATTATATGACTTCACTTTTTTTGTTGAGTTACGCGATTATTAAGTAGGCATATTAGCTCTCTGTCAAATAAAATGTAGCAACCATGTTAAGATTCCAAACTTCTAGTAGATGTGGTCTTATTTTCACTAATACGCTCACTCATCCGTTTAACTTTTACAAGCTCAGGAATTTGCATGTATGTTGTACAGCTCATTAACCACTTTTTCCGATTATAATATTTTTATGATCATGAGAAGCCAAAAATGAGATCGAGTTAAAAATTCTAACAATTGTCCAGTCCTATAGTGCAGCTATGTTCTTTTGATTGAAAACAGATCCATATTCTGTAACATAAAAAGGCATTAGTAGCAGCAGTGATGCTAGAAATAGTTAAATGATACCTGGTCGTTGAATTAGGCTACCTCCTGATGGGTTAAAAAAAAGCTGCCTTTAATTATGGTAATAACTCACTCTCACCAAGCGGGTAATTACCTTTGTCCGCACAGCCACGGGCCCTCAATGTCTCAGCTTAGTGTGGAGGATAAAGGGAGTAGTGGAAATCAGGATGTTCAATTATGTTTCATACATGAAAACATGAGCGGATACAAAGATTCACTAATGAAACTGACACTTTTTGTGTCACATGTTTTAATACTGTAAGATGGGAGTGTTGATACACAAATGCACAATATTCTGTTTCCATTTATTATATTAATTTATTTAATATGGACATCCTGAGCAAAATTGGAGGAACCTACAGCTTGCTCATCTTAATCAGTTTCCAATTTACTAAAACACACCCACACAGATCACTGGAATCAGTGACATAGCTGTCGGCCACTAAAACCCCGCCCTGAAGTGAAGAGGCGCTCCATGTACAAGACGAGATTTTTTCTCCAGCCGACCATTGATTACATATTACATGAAGTTCCCACGAGGATAATGTATTATGCAAGATGGTTTCTTCGGTCATCCTTGCAACAGAATGTGTTTTATGTCACCATTACAGAAGTTATTTGTTTCAACAGTCATATATCACCACAATGCCACCCCTACTGGGTGGTGATAATTTAACATAAAAACAATTTATCCATGTAAACTATTCTGATTATTTATCTTTTACTGAAATTAATTAATACGGTACTTTGAGGAGTTCTGAACATCATTAGGGGCAAAAGCATTGGGGTTTATACATATGCAAGTGAGCAAAATGTAATTTGACATTTACACATATGGAGGATTTTAGCTGGTAATAATGAAATTAACTTAAAACTACTGTAGCGATGCATTTGTGTGTTTTTACACCTACAATAACAATCACAAGTCCTGTAATGAGTACGTCCCGTGTCATACTCATTTGTAAACTCAGCCATTCATGTTAAGATGGGATATTACCCAATCCAATTAGAAGCATTTGCCTAAATCAACACTCAAACTGTCTCGGGACCTTGGCGAACTGACTTAGTTAAATGTTATTGGTGTTCACAACACTGCTAACCCACTTATTATTATTATTAGTCATGCACCTGCAGTGAGAGACTGCTCACATTTGCTGAGAGAAAGATATTAATTGTTTAGGGGTTTGACGGTAAGACTTTGTCGCAGATCCAGTATTCAATTGTAATCATATCACAAGGGAGCATAAGGATCATTCATTTAAAATTACATCATGGGCTTGTGGTAAAAAAATTAATTTGCATTTTAACAAGTAGTGTCGACACACAAAATAACATAGTATACTGTACACTAAGACTATTGAAGTGAAACATTTAATCTCATCATATGCAGAAGGTGTTATTACTTTGCTCATAAGTGTGCCATTGTAGTTATTAATATTTATAGCATTAAAGGCCTACTGAAACCTGTAGTGGATTGTCCGAAGCTTAAGCAGGCAACAAAAGTAGTTTAGTACAACAAATTTATTTACCCATTATCAGAAGTGCAGGTTGAATTGAGTTGGCTGTGCAGACAGACCACATGTACTCCAGAGCAAACAAGACACACACAAGCCAAAATCTCATTTGAGTTCCGGTCTTCTGCCATTTTTTATATGTCTCTTGTGCGTCACTGTTTTTTATCTCGTGCGTCACTGTTTTTATCTCGTGCGTCATGATTGTTTTTGTTTTGGTTTGTCTGTTCCAACAACCAACCTTGTATCTCTTAGTCATATTTGGAAAATCTAAACATTCTGTAGACAGGTTGGCATAACTCCATATTCACCTTTGTCCCACAACTGGTCCATTCAATGGCACAAAATAGAAGAGAATTGAAAATGAGCAGACATTCTTAATAGACAAGAAATATAGGTCAAAAGGTCAGAAATTCTACGACAAACCCACTACTACCGACCACGCAGCCTGATAGTTTATATATCAATGATGAAATTTTAACATTGCAACACATGCCAATACGGCCGGGTTAACTTATAAAGTGCAATTTTAAATTTCCCGCTAAACTTCCGGTTGAAAACGTCTTTGTATGATGACGTATGCGCGTGACGTCAATCGTTGAAACGGGAAGTATGCGGACACATTGAATCCTATACAAAAAACTCTGTTTTCATCTCAAAATGTCACAGTATTCTGGACATCTGTGTTGGTGAATCTTTAGCAATTTGTTTAATGAACAATGGAGACTGCAAAGAAGAAAGTTGTAGGTGGGATCGGTGTATTAGCGGCGGACTACAGCAACATAACCAGGAGGACAGAGATGGATAGCAGACGCGCTAGCCGCCGAACTCACCTTAACTTCCTCCGTCTCGCCGACCGCATCTGTGACCGCATCTGTGACCGCATCTGTGACCGCATCTGTGATCGGGTGAAGTCCTTCGTCGCACCGTCGATCGCTGGAACGCAGGTGAGCACGGGTGTTGATGAGCAGATGAGGGCTGGCTGGCGTAGGTGGATAGCTAATGTTTTTAGCATAGCTCTGTGAGGTCCAGTTGCTAAGTTAGCTTCAATGGCGTCGTTAGCAACAGCATTGTTAAACTTCGCCAGGCTGGAAAGCATTAACCGTGTATTTACATGTCCATGGTTTAATAGTATTGTTGATCTTCTGTCTATCCTTTCAGTCAGGGATTTATTTATTTTGTTTCTATCTGCATTTGAGCCTGATGCTATCCCGTTAGCTCAGTAGCTAAAGAGCTTCGCCGATGTATTGTCGTGGAGATAAAAGTCACTGTGAATGTCCATTTCGTGTTCTCGACTCTCATTTTCAAGAGGATATAGTATCCGAGGTGGTTTAAAATACAAGGAGAGAGTGTGGAATCCAATGAGCCAGCTTGTACCTAAGTTACGGTCAGAGCGAAAAAAGATATGTCTTGCACTGCATTCTAGTCCTTCACTCTAACGTTCCTCATCCACGAATCTTTCATCCTCGCTCAAATTAATGGGGTAATCGTTGCTTTCTCGGTCCGAATCGCTCTAGCTGCATTGAAAACAATAGGAAAATGTGAGGAGCCTTTCAACTGTTGACGTCACGCTACTTCCGGTACAGGCAAGGGTTTTTTTTATCAGTGACCAAAAGTTGCAACTTTATCGTCGATATTCTCTACTAAATCCTTTCAGCAACAATATGGCAATATCGCGAAATGATCAAGTATGACACATAGAATGGATCTGCTATCCCCGTTTAAATAAAAAAATTTCATTTCAGTAGGCCTTTAAATGCTGGCACCGAATGATTTGTATCATCATTCCAAACATCTATAAAAACATTGGGATATCATTCAAATTTGACTCCAATGTGGATTTGAAGGCGCGACACCTGCATAATCCCGCCCCGATCACAATAGTTAAATTAAAATGATACCTTTAAGACAGGGGTGTCCCTCAATTTTCGTTATTAATCCGTTCCAAAGGGTCAGAAAAAAACCAAATCGTACAAAAATGTATACAGTTTTTCTCATAAGAAATACATTCAATTAACCAGACCTCTCAAAATATTAAAAAAACAAAACACATTATATAGAAAATAATTATATGCAGAAAACAATGTAAAATACATAAAATTATAAAATAAATAAATAAAAATACATTATTAAATTCACATTTAACGTCTCACTTTTACCTTTTATTGAAGACGCTTTCAATATTTGTTCTCAGCTTCTCAAAGTGCTGGCATTCACAACTTTCTTTGTCCAAATTGTGGCGTATTTTGCACTCGTTCTCCATAAAAGACAAACTGGGTCAGCAACGCATGGAATTCCTTGTTTGGCCAATCACGCTTGTGGAATGATGCATGGACAGACTACTTTGTCAAGAGCAATTCCTTGATGGATTTTTTCCGCACGAAAATAATTCTGGTGGTGCTTACCTACCTCAAAGCTATTATATTTGGTAAAAAGTGTAATGATAAGTGTTACCAGTAGATGGTAGTCACACATAGGGGATATGTGTAGATGCATTATGACGCCAGTAAAGAACACCAAAACTATAAATGTCCCATTGAGAATATAAAACATTACACACGGCGTTCAAAAATCTGTGAAAATGTTTTAGTACGACTTTGGTAAGCTATGAAGGCGCACAGTCCTTGATGGAGTAGGCGCATTCCGGCTACCGTAGTCAGACGTGCTGTAATTCAACATACAAGTATTAGGACAGCAAAATGGCTCCTATTAGCAGACATATTATCTGGTGTTATGTTTTACAATATTATGCAAAACCAACTTTTCTTACCTTCTTGTACCTGCTGATGTGTATTTGAGATCTGCATAAGTCCTGAAAATTTGCGCGCGACCGCCATTGTAGTCTGTGCCAACGACGTAGTCGATAAGCTTCTTCTTTTCCTCTATCTTCTTGTTATGAAGCATACATCCTCCGCTGTTGCCATTTATAATACGAAGTAGCATAAAGTTCTAACTCGTATGTGTCAGTAAACTCGCTATGAAAGCGCTAAAAACTACCAGTGTAGTGGGTTTACATAATTCACCCACAGAACTTTAGCTATTAGAGAGTTCCAGTCGGACGTTTTTTCACGGGACACATTGTTGTTGCACTAGTGAGCCACAGATGAGGAGATGCTGCTCATCAAAACAGTTCCATCTGTTGACACTTCTTCGACTAAAGTCCTTGCACACTACACAGGTATAACAAATATGACGAGGAGAAGACGCTGTCATGGTGAGCCACGTAAATGAGACCGCCCACAAAACGGCGCATCCTGAAGCGACCGTCAGACAGCGACTTGAAGATGGTCTGTAAAATATCATCTATGCAACATTTTGACCATAGATGTAGACCACAAGGAAGTGTTTTAAATTAAAAAATGTTTTATAATATGACCCCTTTAATGCGCCTTATAATCCGGTGTGCCTTTTGTATGAAAATAGATCCGCTCATCGGCAGTGTGCCGTATAATCCGGTGCGCCCTACGGTCCGGAAAATACGATAAGTAAAATAAGACATCATTCTTCAGTTTTTCTGTATATGACCAGGGGTGCAAAAAGTTGGCACACCCCTGCATTAAAGTAGATAAACATGTTTACTTTTAATGAGATGTTCCCATGTTTTTATATGTTTATATGTTTTTACAGCCTACGTTTATGTATCATAATGTACGATACATAATTATCGTACATTACTCTCTGCACTGCAGTCTACAACTGCAGTGCAGAGAGGTCACCAAACTTTTTAATTTGAAGTTGAAAAAGAATAGCTGTCAATGTCATCATGATTCAATGTATGCCAAAATGAAATTGCATGTTCTAAAACCAATCCATATTTAATAGAAATATCAAAACAATGTGCCAGAGGCAAATCTTTTCATATTACTCTTGGATTGGATGGTATTGGGTTTTGGCGTGAGGTGTATTTTATAGGGTTAACATCCGTCCATTAAAAAAACAGAATGATCCTGTATTTAGAAACACAAATATGTGTACCGTATTGAGTTTAAAAGTGACACATTTTGGCCATATTGCTGTGAGAATCAAAAATATTTTCTAAAAAGTGTCAATTACTTAATGACAAGGTGTTTTATGTTAAAACTTATTCCCAGTCATTTCAAATATGCCCTGTCACAAATTTAAGAATATCATAGCAGAATTAATGTATTTCTTATTAATCCCTGGTGGTGCAATGAAACATGCTTTGTCTGTTTGTGGAAGCCAGTGTGGATTCAATCCCCGACCAGGAAACATCAGGAAGGGTAATACAGTATATCGCTATAAACATTAAGCTAAATTATCTTGTGATTGTCTTGCTGTAACGGAAAGCAGTCATTCATTTTATTCTATTATTTGACCTAATCATCTGTGGCATACATAATAGAAAATGGATGGATGGATGGATTACAAAAGCCCACAGCAAAGCAGTTATTTGTGTTAACGAAAGAAAAATAGTATTGAGCCGCAAAACGTAACAACTTATAAACATCTGAAAGTTTTCATATTGTTTTTTAATTATTTTACAGGAAACGCAATCTGTCCATGTGAAATTAATCTCTTTTTTCCTTTTTTCTCCAAGGGCTTTTACACTCAAGAAGCTGAACTGAAAACACTGGCTTTCAGTCTTTTTTACTTTAGCCTCAGAACTCAACTTGTGCACATTCACTGCCTCATAGACAGTCGGAAATTACACAAATTTTCTTTAAAAATGAAAAATGTTCTCACTCCGTGGTTAAAGAAAATTTGAGGGAGCCACAACAAGGAGGCAGAAGAGCCACATAGGGCTCCAGAGCCATGGGTTGCAGACCACTGTGATAGCTAATTTTATGTTTTTTATTTGAAAATAAAAAACTGACAATAGGTCAAATAGGCATACAAATGGTTAACATAAAAAAACATGACATTTTGCTACATTTGTTTAGGACTGAAGTATATGCAAAAAAGTAAAAAAAGGATGTATACACTATTAACGCCATAAAGACGTTTTCGTCCTGGTGCAACTTAACTGGGCTAAAAATATTAGTACTTAATTCCGTTGTTCCTATGACAATGACAACAAAGGGTTTATATTCTATTTTACTGTGTATCGTTGATATATAAAATAATTTTAAATGACGTATTAAAATTCCTTCATTCCGCACTCCATCCAGCTGTATAATCACTACTAGAGATGTCCGATAATATCGGCAGGCCGATATTATCGGACGATATATGCGTTAAAATGTAATATCGGAAATTATCGGTATCGTTTTTTTTATTATAGGTATCGGTTTTTTTTGTTTGTTTTTTAATTAAATCAACATAAAAAACACAAGATACACTTACAATTAGTGCACCAACCCAAAAAACCTCCCTCCCCCATTTACACTCATTCACACAAAAGGGTTGTTTCTTTCTGTTATTAATATTCTGATTCCTACATTATATATCAATATATATCAATACAGTCTGCAAGGGATACAGTCGGTAAGCACACATGATTGTGCGTGCTGCTGGTCCACTAATAGTACTAACCTTTAACAGTTAATTTTACTAATTTTCATTCATTACTAGTTTCTATGTAACTGTTTTTATATTGTTGTACTTTCTTTTTTATTCAAGTAAATGTTTTTAATTTATTTATCTTATTTTACTAATTTTTTTAAAAAGTACCTTATCTTCACCATACCTGGTTGTCCAAATTAGGCATAATAATGTGTTAATTCCACGACTGCATATATCGGTTGATATCGGTATCGGTTGATATCGGTATCGGTAATTAAAGAGTTGGACAATATCGGAATATCGGATATCGGCAAAAAGCCATTATCGGACATCCCTAATCACTACCCATACAGCAATAGATGATATCTGTCTATTACCTGACCGCTTCTATGTTAGCTACCTCTCTTTGTTTATAATGTCTATTTTCTGCTGGATCTACTCTCCATTTTATACTGCAGCTGTTACATAAATAAAAATTGGGTTTCTTAGAAATAAGTCTTGTTTTTCCCTAAAAGTTAAGAAACATCTGATCTCATCCACCTTTATTCCTTTACTTGATTATGGAGACTTGCATTTTGTGAATGCACCTGGCACTTACTTGAAAAAACTAGACACTGTATATCACTGTGCCTTCAGTTTTATTACTGGTTGTGGAAATCGTGTCCACCACTGCACTGTGCATGCAAAGGCAAACTGTCCGTCTTTAACTGCCCGAAGACTTTCTCACGATGGATAGTTTTTATATATAAATGTCTTCTTGGACTTGTCCCCACCTATCTGTGTTCCTTTGTGTGTAGAGACTCCAGTCATTATAGCCTACACTCACAGGATGTCATCCACATGTTGGTTCCTAGAGCCAACACAGAACTTGGGGGGAAAAAAAGCATTCAATTATGCTGCTCCCTGGTCATGGAATGACATCCAGAAAGATCTGAGGCTACCAGAATTGATCCCTTTGGGAGAGTTTAAGTCCATTTTAAAAGATCGAGAAACCAGTTCTCTTGGGGAATGTACTTGCTTTTAAATTGAATTATTAGTTCATCATTTAAATTTATTTTTGACCTTTTGATCTATGACTGCTGTTGTATTGTCTTGTTGTAATTATTATTGTAACTTTGTTTGTGCCACCCTGTTTGTCAGGTCGCTCATGAAAAAGAGATTTTAATCTCAATGAGTCTTTACCTAGTTAAATAAAGGAAATCAAATTGAATATACTGTAATATTGTACATGGTCATTGTTATATATTCTTTATATTATATAAAAATATAATATAATTATAATAATATAATATATCAGTGTATATCATATACTGTATATATACTATGTAAATATTATGTATATGTTATATTTCTTATTGCTACTACGGTACATTTTGTGTCTACTTTATACCTGCATTATCCTTTCCATCCTTGCACTTTCAATCCTTTGTAACTGAGCTACTGTGTGGAACAATTTCCCTTGTGGATCATTAAAGTTTGTCTAAGTCTATGTCTAAAATTGAACATGAACAACTATTTTACGAGAGAATCATTCCATTCGGAGTATCACAGCCAAATTTGGACAAACTTAGAGCAAACGTTTAGCTGAGAAAGTCCCTCGTTTACGCTCACGGTTAACTTTTTGAATCCAATGCCACAGATGAAGGTATGGATGAGGACAACAGCAAGGTGTTCCTTTGTTCATCTTTATAGGATTTGGCAATCATATGTGCTAAATACAATCTGGCTTAATGCCATAGTGTATGCTGTCTTTCTTAATAAGAAATATTTGAAGTAAAAAATACTATTGACGGTGAACTCAGCATTGATGAAGACGAGCCGTATAATACGCTATTATTCAAGTGTTTCAAACAACGTTCCAACACTGACACCTGCAGCTGAAAGCTCACACACACGCAGACAGACGACAAAAGTGACAGAAATGACAAGCACCTACCGAAAAAAGTGACCGCAAAGCCTTCCGCCACACATGCCCAGCGGCCCAGGAAGAAATAACCTCTGGCGTTCGTCAGGAAACTTATGAGTCCACCGGTGAGGGAAACCAGGAAGTCGGCGATGGCCAAGTTGACGATGACGTAGTTGAGCGGCTGTCTGAGTTGTTTAAACTTGTACGTGACAAACATGACCAGGAAGTTCTCGCTCAGCGACAGCGAGCTGACCACAAACATGAGCACGGCCAAGATGGTGAAGTTCCATGGCGCGATGTTCTGGATGGGTCCGGTGAACGGGTCGTCAGTCGGGCTCAGCTCGGCCACCGCAGTGTAGGACACGGCGTTGGCGGTCAGACTTAGAGCCTCCATAGTCCATGACCCCAATGCTGCGCACCGAATCCCGCACTTTGGTGGGTCAACTTTGCGTCAAACGCGCTCACTGCATCCGACCGTCTTGTAATAAAGTTCACACGCAGAGATCCACGCGGGAAATGTGCATTTCAGCGAAACAGGGGAAAAAGTGAGGAGAGGATCAGTGGCGGAGTGCGCGCAAGCCCCACACGCGTCCTGCAGGTTGCGAGAGCATGACTGAGCGGCCGGTGGCAAGTTGTTGCTCTTTTATAGGCTGCTGCTCTGCCAACCTCCCGGACAGCACATTGGACCCCTGCGCCATCCTCCATCCTCCTCCGTGCCTCTCCAAGATGTCATGCTGGCAACTTCGCACTTTAATGCTCAAAACGTCTTACTGGCATCAACCCAAGCACCTTTAACTCTCTGTCAAAGTCATTATATATTGCAACAACGCTGCCTAAAGTTAAAAAGTTAAAGTACCAATGATTGTCGCACACACTAGGTGTGGTGACATTATCCTCTGCATTTGACCCATCCCCCTCACCCCCTGGTAGGTGAGGGGAGCAGTGAGCAGCAGCGGTGGCCACACCCAGGAATCAGTTTTGGTGATTTAACCCCCAACTCCAACAATTCTGCGCATTTAATTCCCCAATTCCCCAATTATAAGGCTATTTTGCACATATGCAACCTTAAAAACAGATTTTGATATAGAATAATTTAGCCTGTCTCCATCCATCCATCTTCTTCCGCTTATCCGAGGTCGGGTCGCGGGGGCCTAAGCAGGGAAGCCCAGACTTTCCTCTCCCCAGCCACTTCGTCCACCTCCTCCCAGGGGATCCTGAGGCGTTCCCAGGCCAGCCGGGAGACATAGTCTATCGAACGTGTCCTGGGTCATCCCCGTGGCCTCCTACCGGTTGGACGTGCCTGTCTCTTTTAATGTATTAATGCAGTGGTTCTCAAACATTTTTTCACCAAGTTCCAGCTCAGAAAAAAACTTGGCTCTCCAAGTACCACCATTATGACCAACATTAAAATACAGTAGCATGGTAGGCCAAAGTATTCATTAAAAAATCGGTAGCTGAACCGGCGCTCGCGAATTTTACTCCAAACATTTAAGTTTAATAATGTAAGGAGAAAGTTTGCAATTAATTTAACAAGTGAATGTCTGGAGTGAATAGCCGGTGCGCTGTTACAAAGACGAGATGGCGCCCAAGGCTGATTATAGCGAACTTAAAAAGTCAATCGACACTCTGATCGAGGAAGTTGCTATGATCAAGGAGCAGCAGAAAACCATCATGTCCCTTGTTGTGCAGCTGGATCAGATGAGGGCTGACAATTTGGAGAAAGACAAGAAAATCGCAATTCTGGAGAACAGAGTTGCTGATATAGAGCAGTACACACGGATCAATGATGTGATCATCACCGGACTTAGCATCAAACCCCGGTCTTACGCACGAGCAGTAGCCCCAGCGAATGGAGGGGAGCCGGCGGAGTTGGATGTTATTTCGATGGAGCGACAGGTGGCGGTCTTCATGCAGTCCAAGGATATACAACTGGACTGTAACAGCATCGAAGCATGTCACCTCTTGCCCAGGAGAGGAACAAACGACAAGCCGAGCGTAGTTCTGAGATTTGTCAATAGAAAGCACAAGATCGCGTTGCTAAAACAGGGAAGGAAGCTAAAAGGAACAAACGTATACATGAACGACCATTTGACCAAACGAAATGCTGATATAGCCCGAAAAGCACGCCAAATGAGGAGAGAGAAGAAAATTCTACAAACTTGGACTGCGAACTGTAAAGTATTCATCAAACTCAACGGCACTCCGGAGAGCGCCAAAGTGCTGCTGATTAGAAACATCGAAGATCTGAACGAATATGACGTATGAACTGGAATGTAAGGTAAAAGCGATTAAACACAATCATGACACACATTGACAATACGCAAGATGACACTAGCCACATAATTCAGTTGGTAAGTGAATATGACAATGTACAGTTGAAAGCATCTCAATACACTGAGCACCACCTACAAGACTTGGAACATGATATAGACCCGGACAATAATTTCCTCCTCAATATCAATGAGAACTGCTGCTACTACACCAATGAACAGTACAACCAGAATATTATTACTAAAGGCAAAGTGTCCATTATCCATTTCAATAGTAGAAGCCTAAACAGGAATTTCAAGGACATCGAGGACTATTTACACACCTTTTCACAACCATTTAACATAATTGCAGTATCTGAAACTTGGATTAACAGTGAAAAAGTGACAGATTTTGAACTGGATGGTTATGATTTTATTAATATGAATAGACAAAACAAGGGGGGTGGAGGGGTGGCAATCTATGTGGATAACACCTTGAGATTCAAACGTCTGGATGATATGACAACTGTGGTTGATAACCTACTTGAATGTCTAACAATTGAAATTTGTATGGAAAAAAGTAGAAATGTCATTATTAGTTGTGTATACAGATCGCCAGGTACAAGCTTAGAACGTTTTACAGATTGGATGGAATGCCTGTTTTCAAAGGAGAGTAACGTTAGTAAAGCTGTCTTCATTTGTGGAGACTTTAATATTGACATGTTAAATCCCAGTAAAACTAAATATATAGATAATTTCATTGACACAATGTACAGTATGAGTCTATATCCCAAAATCACCAGACCCAGTCGAATTACGTCTCACTCTGCCACTCTAATCGACAACATATTCACTAATGATATTGAGAATAAGACCGTAAGTGGGCTATTGATCAAAGATATCACTGACCACCTCCCAGTTTTTCTGATATTTAATGGAAACTACAGGACAAAAAAACTAGAAAAGCCAACCCAATACAGAAGAACGAGATCAGAGGAATCCATTAGTTCATTTAAACATGATTTACTGGAGCAGAATTGGGATGTAATTTATGAAAATGGTGATGTTAATAGTGCTTACAATATATTCTTGAGAATATTTAGGTCATTATATGATAAAAATTGCCCAATAAAAGAATGCACCAGTAGAAGAAAATATACCAATTGTCCTTGGATCACAAAGGGATTGCAAAATGCTTGCAAAAAGAAAAACACTCTTTACAGGGAATTTATAAGATTGAAAACAAAAGAAGCAGAAAATAAATATAAAAAATATAAAAACAAATTAACTCATATTATAAGGTCAAATAAGAGAGATTATTATAAGAAATTACTAGATGATAATAAAAACAATATCAAAGGAATATGGAATTTATTAAACAGTATTATAAGAAACAGTACCTCTTCAAATAACTATCCAACGTATTTCACAAATGATGGTAAAGAAAATGATAATATTGAAGATGTGGCTAATGCCTTCAATAAATTCTTTGTAAGTATTGGACCTGAACTTGCAGAAAAAATCCCAGATCCACAGACAACTGGTAAAAATATGGAGGGATTGTTGGAGAGAAATCCCAATTCTATGTTTTTAAATGCAGTGGGTGAAGAAGAAGTGTTGGATATTGTAAACAAATGTAAGAACAAAATGTCCACTGACTCCAATGACATTAGTATGGCATTGGTGAAAAAGGTCATTACAGGGATATCAAAACCATTAACATATATCTGTAATTTGTCATTTCAAACCGGCGCATTTCCAAATGAAATGAAAATAGCTAAACTTATACCTCTGTTTAAAACTGGGAGCAAACACCACTTCACAAACTATAGACCCGTCTCTTTACTTCCACAATTCTCTAAAATATTAGAAAAACTATTCAATAACAGGTTAGATACATTTATAGAAAAGCATAAATTACTCTCTGACTGTCAATATGGGTTTAGATCAAACAGATCTACATCAATGGCAATAGTTGAAACAATAGAGGAAATCACAAATGCCATAGAAAAGAAACAATATGCAATGGGAATATTTATTGATCTAAAAAAAGCATTTGACACAATTAACCATGATATATTAATCAATAAAATGGAAAAGTATGGAATCAGGGGAGTTGTATTGGATTGGCTTAAAAGCTACTTAAATAAGAGACAACAGTTTGTGAAGTTGGGGGATTGCTGTTCATCATGTTTGGATATTGCTTGTGGTGTCCCCCAGGGGTCAGTGTTGGGGCCAAAACTGTTCATCCTGTATATCAATGATATATGTAAAGTGTCTACATTATTGAAATTAGTGTTATTTGCTGATGACACTGATATTTTTTGTTCAGGGGATGACTTAAATCAGTTGCAGGAAGTCATTATGGAAGAAATGAGTAAACTAAAAACTTGGTTTGACTATAATAAATTGTCATTAAACCTGACTAAGACTAAGTTAATACTGTTTGGAAAGAGGACACGTGAAACAAGGGTGCAGATACAAATAGATGGAGTGGATATTGAAAGGGTTTTTGAAATAAAATTCCTTGGAATTACAATTGACGATCAAATGAACTGGAAATCACATATAAAACATGTACAATCTAAGCTGTCAAGAAGCATCTCAGTAATAAATAAAGCAAAGCAGGTTCTGGATCACAAATCACTCCACATTCTTTACTGTTCATTAGTTTTACCATATTTAACCTACTGTGTGGAAGTCTGGGGGAATAATTATAAAAGCTCATTAAATTCAATAACTATACTTCAGAAAAGAGCTGTACGGATCATCAACAAGGTTGGATATCTGGACCATACTCACTCACTATTCTTACAGTCAAAAATATTGAAATTTAATGATATTATTTTGTATCAAACTGCACAAATAATGTATAAAGCCAAAATAAATAAACTCCCAGGAAGCATTCAAAAATTGTTCAGCACACGAGAGGGCGGTTATAATTTAAGGGGGAATTTAAATTTCAAAATGCTTAGTTATAGAACGACCATTAAAAGTTTTTGTATTTCAATTTGTGGAGTGAAATTATGGAATGGTTTGAAGGATGAGTTAAAGCAATGTCCAAACATAAACCAGTTTAAAAAGAAGTATAAGTACATGGTATTCCAGAGGTACAGAGATGAAGAAGGGCTTTGATATTGGGTTGTTTGTGTTACAGAAGAGTGTGGGGCGGCCCATTGAGGCAGTGGTGTTGTTGTGGTGGCATCATACCATTTCCATGATCACTAGTGGTAATGATGTGGCTATGTATGTGTGTAGTGTGCATATGTATGTATATATATATGATGTATGTACAGTATATATAAGTTCTTTGAGTTTGTACATTGTGAACAGGTAGTTCTAGCTCAGAGTAATTTATGATTTAAAGAAAAGGGGTGGGATTAAATAAGTGTAAACTTCTTCTCACTCCTTTTCAAATATGTAAAAAAAAAAAAAAGAGGGAAAAAAAAAAAGAAAAGAAAAAGAAAGTCCAATGCTCATTTGTTTTTGTTTTTTATTCTCCATTGTTTTTCATTTCGTTATAATGGCTGTTAAGGCTATAGCACTGTATTGGATCAGGCTTGCTCTTGTTTTTATGCATATTTGAAATAAAAATATATCAATCAATATCAATCAATCAATCAATCAATTAAAAACAAGGCAGAGGTTTTGTTATGATCCCTTGCCCAAATCATGTTTTGTTCTGTTGTTTTGACTACTTCAGTTCTGTTTTCAGCACCCCTGGGTTTGTGTTTCAGTTGCCATGACTGTAGATTAGTTTCACCTGCCTCTGATTAGTGTTCGGAACGCCCACCTGCTCCTGGGCACTAATCAGAGAGCTACTTATTCCCGTTTCTCGCCACAATCTGTCTGGCTTCCTTGTTTGCACTACGCAACAGTTAACGACGGCCATATTTTTTATTCTTGATTCCGCGCTAGCATCTACCTTAGCTTTGCCTCCCGTGCTATCGCACGCCTGTTTTATTTTTCGGCATTTCCTGCATGATTTATGCAAATAAATCATTGTCTCACCTGCACATTGCCTCGGGAGTTTCCTACTGCATCTTGGGATAACGACCCGCGCATAACCATGCGACCACGCCGTTACAGGTTTTATTTAACAATTATATTTATTATGGTGGCCACTGTAACATTACACATAGTTTGAACAGTAACCCTGTTTAAATATAGGAAAATAAAACACTGCACTGTAATATTAGATCAAATAAAAGTAATTGCACATATGATACATAATTAGCTGGCGTACCACTAGTGATACGCGTACCGCAGTTTGAGAATCAATGTTAATGTTCTGTGTTTATTTGTACCTGTGTGCCTGTGTTGTTACAGTGTACTACTCTGTTAGTATTACTCTATTGTCATCATATCATATACATATATATACAGGTTTATCAGTGACGTGCGGTGAGGTTCATGGCTGGTGAGGCACTGACTTCATCACAGTCAGATTTACAAACATATGAACCCTAAAGAGTATCTTATTCACCATTTGATTGGCAGCAGTTAACGGATTATGTTTAAAAGTTCATACCAGCATTCTTCCCTGCTTGGCACTCAGCATCAAGGGTTAGAATTGGGGGTTAAATCACCAAAAATGATTCCCGGGCGCGGCGCCGCTGTTGCCCACTGCTTCCCACTGCTCCCCTCACCTCCCAGGGGGTGAACAAGGGGATGGGTCAAATGCAGAGGAAACATTTCACCACACCCAGTGTGTATGTGACAATCATTGGTACTTTAACTTAACTTTAACTTTACACATACAAACTGTAGCACACAAAAAAGCATGATTAATTTAAAAAAAACGATATTATGGTCTTACCTTTACTTATAAATGAAGTCCATGCCCCGCTGTTGTGCTGGATTAATGCACTCCCGTCGTAGAATGCACCCCCTGACGGGAGGGTTATATCAACTAAAGCCCACACTTAAACTTTCCACGTGCAAGATTGAATCTATTTAAACCGTGGGGTAGACCGTCAGTCTACCCCAGGGCAGCTGTGGCTACGAAAGTAGCTTACCACCACCAGGTGTGAATGAATGATGGGTTTTTAACATGTCATGCGACTTTGGGTACTTAGAAAAGCGCTATATAAATCCCAGGTATTATTATTATTATTAAAAAAGTTATTTAATAAGAAGCCAAAAAGTGCAAAAACAATAATGTTCGTGTTGGAGGAGTTGTGAATGAATGAAATATGAAATCCGTGCAGCAGTCTGCAGGTGTACCTAATGTTGTGGCCCTGCGGTCATTCACAACTCCTCCAACATGAACATTATTGGTTTTGCACTTTTTGGTTTCTTATTAAATAACTTTTTTAAATAGTGTAACCGAGGGTTTATAAATGTCGCATATACTGTATGAAATTACAAAATAATAAACACAGAGGCTCCAGTTTACACGAGGACCACTTTATTTACCTTCTTTCAAAAACCTCCGCTCCACTCCAACGTGTCATAACTTCCGCTCTTAGCGCCTTCAAAATAAGAGCGCAAGGCATATACTGTATAACAGCGTGTAACAGGAATTAACATCAGAAAGAGGAAAGCCCATAAAAATAGGTTACAATAGATTCAATCTTGCACGTGGAAAGTTTAAGTGTGGGCTTTAGTTGATATAACATGCACCCCCAACCCCCCCCCCCCCCCCCAACCCCCCGACCCCTCCCCCGTTTTCTACGGCGGGGGTGCACCGATTACTGCGAGGCGAGCCTCAGCCAGTGTGTCTTCGCAGCAGTTTTATGATCGCTCAGCACAAGAAATACGTTACACACATACAGTTGTTGACAAAATACACTGTACATTATATACCTCAGCTAACTAAACTATGGAAATGTATAATATAATTCATATAGCAATACGGTCTCACTGCACAGCAAGCCAGCAGTTAGCCGAGTCCGCAATCCATGTTGAGGCACAACGCCGTGACGTGCCTCAACTGGCCGCTGATCACCGCACCGTCTCTTCTCAGTATTTGAATGGCAAATGTGAAAATTCAGCGATTTTGAATAAAAATAATCTAAAACTGGTGAAGTTAAATGGAAAATAACTTTATAGTATAATCACTGGATACATATAACAATTTAATTATTTTTTTTTCTTTTTACATTTTTTTTCTTTCCATGATGCCTCACCTGCCTCTAGTGACTGCACGTCACTGATATATATATATATATATATATATATATATATATATATATATATATATATATATATATATATATATATATATATATATATATATATATACAAATAATTATTGTAATCACAGATATATGTGTTGCATATGTTCATTACTATGAACCTAATATAAGTAAATTAATAATCAATAAATAAACGTACCCGAATAATGAGGTGATGAAAGTTAAAGTGTGTGGCTTAGTTTTTACAGTGTGTGTGTGAGTGTGTGCGTGTGCGTGTGCAACTGTACGAAGGTCAATTATGTCTTGTAAATATATTATATGTATTGCTATTATATTATTGTTATAAATACACAAAATAAGTATTTTACCTACAGATAACTGATGTTTGTTGTGTTATGATAATATGTGGGACTTTTGTATCATTGAGTCCCCACTACTGCATTAATTGTTGTGACACCTGCTTCTTTGTGTCTTCCGTCTTTGTCCACAATCTCTATGTGAGAATGAGAGCTATGCGGCCGTGTGACTGCTGAAAAGTGTTTTGAATGTTTCATCAAACTAACGTTTCTGTTGGTACTTTTGTTTGTGTACTTGGAATCTCCATAAGTCCCAAAAATTTGAAATCGAACCATGGAGGCATGGCGAGAGAGATTTATGAAACAATCTTGCTTTCTTTCAAACATGCGCTAAATGAGCCGTTTGGAATTTGACACTTATTTTGCCTTAGTTACGTCAGCGGATATCACCATAAATGTACAAAATTGCACAAGTCCGTCATTTTTATTCAGTTGTAGTCCAAAGATGTAGTCCATCCATCCATCCATTTTCTACCGCTTGTCCCTTTTGGGGTCGCGGGGGGTGCTGGAGCCTATCTCAGCTGCATTCGGGCGGAAGGTGGGGTACACCCTGGAGAAGACACCACCACATCGCAGGGCCCAAAGAGTTAGTCAATATAGAAAGTTTCTTATTGACTTTATTGTCATAACACCCCACATGAGAAGGCACAACATTTCGTATTTGAGGTCCCAGACATCGCCTAATGAGTACTATAAGAACAATAGTATGTACATCATAATACAAATAGAATAGGCCAGAGGTTCTCGAACTTTTTCCATCAAGTACCACTTCAGGAAACACTTGCCTCTCCATGTACCACCATAATGACCAACATTAAAATACAGTAGCGTGGTAGGCTTAAATATTCATTAAAAACAAGGCAGACATACTGGATGAAAACTAATGCTTCCCATCCAAGCTGATGGAGCATGAGAAGTGCTGCAGAGAGGAATGGGCGAAACTGCCCAAACATAGGTGTGCCAAGCTTGTGGCATTGTATTTAAAAATACTTGAGGCTGTAATTGCTGCTAAAGGTGCATCAACAAAGTATTAAGCAGAGGCTGTGAATACTCACATACATGTACATGTTTTTTTTTGTTTGTTTGTTTTTTTTAATTCATTTGCTAAATGGAAAAAAAAATGTCATTATGGGGTATTGTGTAAAGAATTTTGACGACAAAAATGGATTTATTCCATTTTGGAATAAGGCTGTAACATAACAAAATGCGAAGGGGAAGGGGTATGTTGCCTGTACATTTTGTAGAACAGACTTCTCCATTGAACACGGTGGCCGAAATGATATACTCATTCATGAACGGAGAGCGAAGCACATGGCGGCGGCAGCGCAGCACCGTTCACAGCCCAGTATTATGGGCCACTTCGCAAAATGTATTATATATATAATAAAATAAATATTTATATATATATATATATATATATATATATAGCTAGAATTCACTGAAAGTCAAGTATCTTATACATTATATATATATATGTATATATATATATATATATATATATATATATATATATATATATATATATATATATATATATATATATATATATATATATATATATGAAATACTTGAGTTGGTGAATTCTAGCTGTAAATATACTCCCCTCTTAACCACGCCCTTAACCACGCCTCCCGTCCCCAACCACAAAGCACCGCCCGCCCCCACCCCACCCCCGACCACGCCCCCCCGCCCCCCACCTCCCGGTATCGGAGGTCTCAAGGTTGGCAAGTATGGTATAAAATCAAGCACTCAGGCATGGAGACTGTTTCTACAAACATTTGTGAAAGAATGGGCTGCTCTCAGTGAATTCCAGCGTGGAGCTGTCATATGATGCCACCTGTGCAACAAATCCATATCTTGAAATTTCCTTGCTCCTAAATATTCTAAAGTCAACTTTATTATAAGAAAAGTGAAGAGTTTGGGAACAACAGCAAGTCAGCCACCAAGTGGTAGGCCACGTAAACTGACAGAGAGGGGTCAGCGGATGCTGAAGCGCATAGTGCAAAGACTTTCTTCACAGTCAGTTGATACTGTGCTCCAAAATTCAAGTGACCTTCCAATTAGCCCACATACAGTACGCAGAGAGCTTCATGGAATGGGTTTTCATGGCCGAGTAGCTGTATCTAACTGTGGGATGCAGTGGTGTAAAGCACATCGCCACTTGACTCTAGAGCAGTGGCGACGCCTTCTCTGGAGTGATGAATCACGCATTTTCATCTGGCAATCTGATGGACCAGTCTAGGTTTGGAAGTTGCCAGAAGAACGCTACATTTCGGACTGCATTGTGCCGTGTGTGAAATTTGGTGGAGGAGGAATTATTGTGTGGGGTTGGTTTTTCAGGAGTTGGGCTTGGCCCCTTAGTTCCAGTGAAAGGAACTTTGAATGCTCCAGGATACCAAAACATTTTGGACAATTCCATGGGATGGCACTTCAAGTTTACATGTGAGTAAAGGCAGGTGGCCAAATACTTTTGGCAATATAGTGTATGCATTTATATATATATATATATATATATATATATATATATATATATATATATATATATATATATATATATATATATATATATATATATATATATATATATATATATATATATATATATATATATATATATACATAATGTAGTAACACACATGTTCATAACAATATGTAATATGTTCAATACTTACCGTATTTTGATCATTTTAATCATTTACGGGACTGAATTTTTCCGCGCATTGATTTTGGTTTCCATAACAGTGCACGTCGACTGACTTCTAGCAACATGTGTGTTCCTACTTCCGGAATCAAACACAAGTGTGTTTCTAATCATGGCAGAGTTGGTAACAGACAACGAAGATGACTATTGTTTGACAAATGACGATTTATAACCAAGTTATACTTTTGAAGCTAAAAATACTGCTGCTTATAGAAGCCAGCATGAAGGAAGGGTGAGACGTTGGAGCAGGCAGAAGCCGGGAGAGGTGGATGAAAGCAATGTTTATGCTATAAATATGGAACTTGGAGACAAGCTATTTTGACATAAATAGATTGCTTACCCAAAATCAACAGGAAATGTCCCCGGCCAACTGGACCAGATGAACAACTGTCCATCGAGTGAGTCACTTTAATATCGATCATGATACACGCAGCATGCAATGCGTGTTAGTACAACTACAGTATATACGCTGTCTGGCTAGCTGTACAAAATATAATATGTGGGCTAATACTTTACAGATACTCTAATAAGATTGTTCATGTTTTTCAGTCAGTACAGATTGGTGTCATATCGCAGTATTGTGCATTACAAACCCAAACGTGCTCCGTGTTGTTGTACAAGCTAGTTTATCTCTTGCCTTAGTTAGCTTTTACGGCTAATAGCATGTCAATGTGTTAGTACGCTAGAAAAAGAGTTCCTTGGTTTTTGTTTTACCAATGTCGCTACAGCTAGGTTATTACACAGGTTACGGAACGTAAATAAAGTATTGTTGACGGTTTTTGAACGCATTTTTAATGTGATTAAAAGGTAGAATTGATTGCTCCCATTAGCTGCATCGCTAGGCGCCTAGAATGAGCCAATTTGTATATGTTAGAAAGCAAAAACAAGAAAAACTTTTTGTCTTCTTGTCTCTCATAATGATTGTGAATGGTAGGCAAAATAAAATAAAAAAGTACAGTTCCCCCTTTAAGATCGTCGAGGATGTCGGCTCATATTTCGTCCATCTTCTGACTTATTCACTTACAAAGGTGTGAGTCGATGACCAACTCCTCCCTGGTATCTGGATCCGGAGACGCACGAGGCATGGAGCGGCCTGGCTTGTCGGATTTCCTTCGGCCAGAAATCACGGAATTCGCAGGCGCAATTCACAAAAAAGAAGCTACACACCACAGGTCGGTAAAAAGTATGATAGAGTTGACGGCTCGAATTTGTAAAAGTGCCACTTGCTAAATCTGTTTATTATGTAGCTTTTAAAACTTGTAGCACATCCTTCATATATTCTGGCTAAACAATATAAGGTACTGGATTATTGTTTGTCCCAAAGTAGTCATTGATGACTCACATGAAGTCTGCCATTCAGAGTCGTCATATAGCGGGGAAAAGTGATGACAATTCTAAGAGCCCACATGCTGCTAGGGCCCACACACAACCCCCAGTAGCCTCTATGACAAAATGATTCTGCATACACTGAATTAATATATAATCATACGAATGAATCAAAAAAAAAAAAAGCCATGAGTCATTCAATATTTTAATCTTAATGATTTCAATAACCCTCTCGGCCCCTTTTAAAAAAAAATTATTTGGTACACACCAATGTTCCCTCTAAGGTGCGCAATTGCACACTGCTACCGTGTCCTCAGCACACGGAAAATCTATGCAGCAAAATCCAAATCCAAAATTCTACCTAAACTCTGAACAAAATAAATACATTAGAATGTATACTGTATGGCGGGCACTAGGACCATGCTCACACTCAGCAGAATGGGTGTGGTTTTATGTACCTTCTTGGGCACACTATAAAAGTGCATATTGTGTTTTATTGTGTATTCTTATGTTGGCAGTCTTACAATAAAGACCTCAAAGAAACAACGCTGTGTTTCTTGCATTTGCCACATTGGTGACCCCGACAATGTTTCACGCAGAAGAGGAAGCTGTGTCTTCATCGGCCATGTCGCCCCAACTCCAGCAACCTGCATCCCCCGCGGGGAAAAAGCTTCCGGAGTTCTGGCAGAGCGACCCGGCATCATGGTTCCAGCACATCGAGGCACTTTTCCACCTGCGAGGAATCGCCGGCGACGACTCCCGGTATTACTTGGTCGTAACAGCCCTCGACCAGGCGACCACTTGCCGCGCCATGCAGCTGTTGCGAACGCCTCCACAGTGCGGCAAGTACGCTGCACTCAAGAATCTTCTGCTTCGGAGATTTACTCTAACTGACGCTGAGAGGGCAGATAGACTTCTTTCCCTGCCCGGTTTGGGCGATAGCACCGCCTTGGATCTAATGGACAGTATGCTGTCGCTGCTGGGCTCCGAGGAGGGCGGGTTCATTTCCCCGCATCTTTTCTTGCGGCAGCTACCACCTGCGGCCCGTGCGGTGTTGGCTAACTCCGCTTCTCTGGCCTCCGGCGACTACCGGGGCTTGGCTGAAGAAGCTGACCGGGTGCTTCTGGCTTCCAGACGGTTTGCCGTGCAGAGCGTAGAAGCGCCCCCCCTGCAGACGATGGAGAACGCGGGAGTGGCGGGAGTCGCTACCCGGAAAAGGCGCGAAGCGAGCCAGTGCTTCTTCCATCAACGTTTTGGCGCCAAAGCTCGACGGTGTGTCCCTCCATGCTCCTTCACGGCCCCGGGAAACTCCAACGCCAGCGTTCAGTAGCAGCTGTGGGCGCCGGCGAAGCAAGCGAGCTGCTCTTCATCGCTGACTCGTCGTCAAGGAGACGTTTCCTGGTGGACTCCGGTTCGCAAGTCAGCCTGTTACCTGCCACGGACGCGGACAGGGCGACAGGTGGCTGCGGGCCGCTGCTGAATGCCGCCAACGGCTCGTCGATCGACACTTTCGGCTCCAGGTTGGTGACTGTGTGCTTTCATGGACGCAAATTCCAGTGGGACTTTATCATCGCCGCCATCACGGTTCCCATTATTGGCGCGGATTTTCTGTGTGCTAATGGACTGCTTGTTGATGTTGCTAACCGCCGATTGATTGATGCTGTGTCTTTTTCAACTTTTACATGTAAGTCGGGGGGACTTGGACCGTTAACACACGCTAATTATTTGGTATCTGGTGACGTTTTTCAGCGTTTGCTGGCGGATTTTTCGTCATTAATCACTCCCGCTTTTTCCACCGCGGACACTAAGCACGGTGTCGAACATTTCATTCCCACGGTGGGCCCGCCAGTTTTTGCGCGCGCGCGCCGTCTTGGCGCGGCTAAATCGACCATTGCTAAAGAGGAGTTTGCTACTATGGAGCGTTTAGGCATCGTTAGGCGTTCTAATAGCCCGTGGGCCTCGCCCTTGCACATGGTGCCCAAGTCAGACGATTCCTGGCGGCCTTGTTGGGATTTTCGCCGCCTTAACAACATCACAACGCACGATCGCTACCCTATTCCGCACATCCAGGACTTTTCGGTGCGCCTGGCTGGCGCCGCCACTTTCTCGAAGGTAGACTTAGTTCGTGGTTATCACCAGGTGCCGGTGCGTGCCGAGGACGTGCCCAAGACCGCAGTAATAACCCCGTTTGGGCCTTTTGAGTTCCTGCGTATACCTTTTGGCCTGAAGGGGGCAGCACAACCCTTTCAGAGATTAATGGACTCAGTTTTGCGCGGCCTCAATTTTGTGTTTGTTTATCTGGACGACATTTTGGTGACGAGTCCTTCAGCCGAGGAGCACCAGTCACACCTAACACAGGTGTTCACACGTCTTGACGAGCACGGCCTGATCGTCAATCCTTCTAAATGTCAGTTTGGGCTGTCAGAGATTGATTTTTTAGGTCACCGTATTTCGTCGCTGGGTGCGATCCCTTTGCCTTCAAAAGTGCAAGTGGTGGCAGATTTTCCTCGCCCCTCCACTGTCAAAGCTCTGCAGGAATTTTTGGGCATGATTCATTTTTATAATCGGTTCCTTCCTCGCGCTGCCCACCTCCTGCAGCCTCTTTATGGTGCCCTACGGAACAAAAAGGCAAGCGATTCCCTCGAATGGTCTCCTCAGCGAGTCCAAGCTTTTCATAGGGCTAAATCCGCGCTCGCAAAGGCTGCTCTCCTCGCCCACCCTGTTTCCGCGGCGCCCGTGGCTTTGACAACGGATGCGTCTGATGTCGCCGTGGGCGCTGTGGTGGAGCAGCGGGTGGCGAATGTATGGCAGCCCCTTGCGTTCTTCAGTCGTAAACTGCGAGATAACGAGCATAAGTACAGTGTATTTGACCGAGAGTTGTTGGCACTGTATCTTGCAACACGCCATTTTCGTTTTCTGTTGGAAGGTCGGTCCTTCACGGCTTTTGTTGACCACAAACCCCTGACGTTTGCCATGTCAAAGGTCACAGAGCCTTGGTCAGCCCGTCAGCAGCGTCACTTGTCGGCCATCTCAGAGTTCACTACGGACATTCAGCATGTGGCCGGTAAGGCCAACCCTGTGGCTGACTGTCTCTCACGCGTACTCGTGTGTCCCGTGCAGCTCGGTTTAGATTTTTCGGAAATGGCCGCTGACCAGCCCGACGACCCCGACATCCGTGCACTCAAAACTGACGGTACAGCGCTAGTGCTCGAGGAGGTGGTAGTTCAGGATGGCGGTCCCGCCCTCCTCTGCGATGTTTCCACTGGCCGCCCTCGGCCGGTTGTCCCGGTAGACTGGCGCCGCCGGGTTTTTGACGCAATACACTCCCTGTCGCACCCTGGCGTTCGGGCTTCCGTCAAATTGGTTGGTGCCAAGTTTGTTTGGCCTGGCCTTAGGAAGGATGTTAGGCAGTGGGCAGCCGCATGCGTGGCATGTCAGCACGCCAAGGTCCACCGGCACACAAAGGCGGCCCTCGAACCATTTCCGATTCCGGTCAGGCGGTTTGACCACGTGCATGTAGACTTAGTTGGCCCCCTCCCTCCGTCGTAGGGTTATACACATTTGCTAACGATGGTAGATCGTACCACCAGATGGCCGGAAGCAGTTCCTCTTTCCTCCACTGCCTCGGTAGACGTTGCTCGCGCGTTTCTGTCAGCCTGGGTTGCGCGTTTTGGCACGCCGTCTGATATCACCTCGGACAGGGGATCCCAGTTTGTGTCGGAGCTTTGGTCAGCGTTGGCCCAGTCCTTGGGTGTTCAGGTGCACCGTACTACAGCCTACCATCCCCAAGCTAACGGCTTATGTGAACGTTTTCACCGGTCGCTTAAGGCGGCATTGCGTGCGGCGCTCGTTGATAGCAATTGGATTGACCGTTTACCTTGGGTTATGCTCGGGTTGCGCTCAGCCCCTAAAGAGGATCTTGCAGCGGCCCCCGCTGAATTGGTGTTCGGTCAGCCACTACGCGTTCCGGGGGAATTTTTACCTGAGGGTTGTACCCCGCGACCGTTTCCCTTTTTGTTGAGGGGGTCCTTGGCTCCCGGCCCGATTCACCACTGTTTCCCTTAGTCGTTTGTGCCATCGGAGCTTAAATCTGCCCGTTTTGTCTTCGTACGTCACGACGCCCACCGTTCGCCCCTCCAACCGCCTTACGATGGCCCATTTAGGGTGCTGGAACGCGGTCCTAAAAACTTTGTGCTGGATATGGGCGGGCGCAGGGAATGCGTTTCTCTGGACAGACTTAAACCGGCGCATTGTGTTGCAGGTAAAGAGATACTGCCGGGCCAAGTCCCCCGCCGAGGTCGCCCCCCAAAATCTGTTCGGGTTGAATGTCTTTCACCTCTCCCGGACCCTGATGTTTGTTCTGCTCCACAAGGCACACCTGCTTCGCGGGATGGACATTGTAGCCGTTACGGCAGGCGAGTGAGGCCCCCTGACAGGTTTTCTTTTTCCCCATAACTTGCTGTCTGGGTGTTCGGGGGGGGGCTGTGTGGCGGGCACTAGGACCATGCTCACACTCAGCAGAATGGGTGTGGTTTTATGTACCTTCTTGGGCACACTATAAAAGTGCATATTGTGTTTTATTGTGTATTCTTATGTTGGCAGTCTTACAATAAAGACCTCAAAGAAACAACGCTGTGTTTCTTGCATTTGCCACAACTTTACCATTTTCAACAAGTGATCACGAAAAGGTAAAACAATGATATTTTCCTTTGGACGCTTTCTAATTTTTCCGTTTTGTCATTTTCTCAGTTCTGTCCATTTTCTGCTGTTTACCAGCTTTGCGCAATCTTCCTATGTGTCCCTGTTTGCTGCAGTTATGGCATTCTTTGTCTTTAAACCAACATTCAGCAGAGTCATGTGACATGTTTCCACAACAGTAACATGTCTTGCCTTCCTGTTCAGTGCCATTTTGTTTGTAGAATGTTCCAATGTTGTCCAACATCGAGAGGAGCCAGATGAAGTGGTTCGGGCATCTGGTCAGGATGCCACCCGAACGCCTCCCTAGGGAGGTGTTTAGGGCACGTCCGACCGGTAGGAGGCCACGGGGAAGACCCAGGACACGTTGGGAAGACTATGTCTCCCGGCTGGCCTGGGAACGCCTCGGGATCCCCCGGGAGGAGCTGGACGAAGTGGCTGGGGAGAGGGAAGTCTGGGCTTCCCTGCTTAAGCTGCTGCCCCCGCGACCCGACCTCGGATAAGCGGAAGAAGATGGATGAATGGATGGAATATTCCAATGTTTTTGTTGAATCTCTGCGGCATCATGTGACGCTGTTTTTTTTTTAAACGGCAATATTGAGAGCTGGTTTATACAGTATGTTAGGTGTTTTTCACATAAGAGTCTCTTCTGTATGGTCTGTCTCACTGTGCAGGCCTCACACCAATTTGTCCCTTAAGGCATCTGATAGACTAGCTTCAAATTGACGGCACTCTAATAATTTGTGCAATTCAGCCCAATACTCAGCAATGCTTTCACTTTTACAAGGATTTCTTTTGTGGATAAGCAGTAGAAAATGGATGGATGGATAGATGGATTTTTAACCTCTCAGCAACGATCTGGGGTCTTGGATTCAAATGCTGTTGCAAAATGTCCACAATTTGCCTGAATGTCTTACTTGCTGGCTTCTCTCGGGACAAAACTTTTGTTTTCTTCCTCTCGCTCTCTTTTGAACACATAACTTGTTCATTACTCACGCCAATATATCATTCCACTTGACAATTGTATGGCTTTATGGTTGTTGCTGCTGCTGCTCCCGCTGTGTTTGCTTGATTGAGTCTTTGCATAAGTCCTGAAAATTTGAAATCAAACCGTAGAGGCATTGCAGAGATATTAAAAATAATATATAGCCTTCCTTTCTACTTCCTCCAAACGGTTTATTTTGGAATTTGTCAGTGGATATCTCTATATATGGTAAAGACTTATTGAAAGGTCTTTGCGTGAGACCGCCATTTTATGTAATGTTCGAGCATTTGTAGTCCAAACGACAATGCCCATCGTACAACACAAATTTAGAAAGTTATCTGTTGTTGGTTGCTTTAAGCAGCACAAGTCACTACACAAACTTTCAGCCTCATCTGATGTAAAAAAGTGGCGTAATTTTACCTTTTTTGAGATGTGGCAATGCACCTTCAACTTGGAAGAAGTCTCTCTTTATGTGTGCAAAGTATTTCTAAGAGTCCTGCTTGAGAAACTTATGTCAGTTTGAAGATGGATTTTCAATAAACTGCTTTTAATGGCGGGCTTGCTGACTACTATTTATGGCAGTGGAGAAGACAATTAAACGGTAACTAATTACAGTGCGTTAGAAATCTGTGAATGATATGTTAGCAATATTAGCTCGAGTTGTTGTGGAGCTAGCTTAGCCTTCTGATGCATCACCATCCACCGGCAAAATAAAGAATAATTTCCCCAAAATTAACTTTTAATTGGATTGGTGCCCACTGTGTTTGGCAATGGACGAATAAGTAATATAACCCGTTTTTTCGTTCGCGATGTCGCTTGTAGCTCTTAGCTTAGTTTATAGCCTTGAGCCTCCATTGTGTACAAATCAAAGCAGCAATGCAGCGGAGTTATTTACATGATATAGAATATACGAGTTACAGACTGCACAGAAGTTTAACCTAAGCCAGCCTATAGTTCCAATGTGTACTTATTCTGGGCTTCGATCCTCCCTCCCGTCCACCTGCATGGCCTTCTTCCTTAGTGCCGGCAACCAACCACGATAAGCCGCTGAGCTTGCTATATCAACTGGGATGTTGTGTTGTGGTGAAATTCACTCAAAACAGATGTCTGCTGGCGATCACCAAGACTGCCTTAATGCAGCGGCTTACCTGGGCTAAAGCCCAGGGGCCTCAGCCAATTGACGACAAAATACATTGATTGGTGTTTATAGTTGTCAGTCACAAACAGCTCAGCTTCGTCGAGTGATTGAGTACTCTATCGAACCCACATCACCTGTGTGAGAGACAAGTGTACTACCATTCAGCTAAAACACAGGCAGTCTCCCGCATCGCCAGCGGTGTACTTAAAGTTTACTGGCTTCCGTTTCAGTCGTACAGACAGGCATGCGCCCGTCGCAATGTAGATGTATTCATTAACACAATTAATTTAAAAATGGCTAATATTTTTGCATTGTTGCTGTTCTGTTGAGTGAAATCATGTTTTATTTTTAAAGTGTGTTTTCGTGCGAGGTAATAGGGGGTGGTTGTTGAGACATGGGGTCATCCTTACCAACCCTCCCGAATTTTCCGGGAGACTCCCGAATTTCAGTGCCTCTCCCGAAAATCTCCAGGGACAACCATTCTCCCGAAAATCTCCCGATTTCCAGCCGGACAACTATATTAGGGGCAAGCCTTAAAGGCACTGCCTTTAGCGACTTCTCTCACCTGAAAATGAGACTATTATATATGACTCCGTTATCCATAGGTTTATCTATAACCCATAAAGTAGGCAGACACGGAACTATTTCTCAGCGTGTGTTTATTCCAGCCGGCACGTAAATACACTGACACACAACATCCGGATTCCCATCATGTATTGCTTCAAAACTACGGCATATTCCAGCCGGACAAACAATATTGGGGGCGTGCCTTAAAGGCGCTGCGTTTAGCGTCCTCTCACCTGAAAAGGAGACTATTATATATGTCTCCGTTATCCATAAGTTTATCTATGACCCATAACACGGTGGCCGAATGGATATAGGCCCTCATGAACGGTCAGAGAAGCACAAGTCGGCGGCAACGCATTATTATGGGCCACCTTGCAAGCAACATCCCGTTCTCATTTGCGGATGTTTTCAACAAATCCGTGAAGGATATGTTCCCGGATTCAGAGATTGCTCGCCAGTACTCAAATGGCAGAACAAAAGCTACTCAAATAGTGAAAGGTAAGTGTTATTTTTTTTTAAAGTAAGCAGCAAGTACAGTACAGTTAGTAGAACAACTGTGTTTTCATTACTGTTTACTGTACTATATATATATATATATATATATATATATATATATATACACACACACACACACACACACACACATATATATATATATATATATATATATATATATATATATATATATATATATATATATATATATATATATATATACACACACACACACACACACACACACACACACACACACACACACACATATATATATATATATATATATATATATATATATATATATATATATATATATATATATATATACACACACACACACACACACACACACATATATATATATATATATATATATATATATATATATATATATATATATATATATATATATGGTCTCAGACACGCGCCCCGGCCCGCACTTTAATATGACAGTATATATATATATATATATATATATATATATATATATATATATATATATATATATATATATATATATATATATAAGATATCGTTTAATTTCAGTGAATTCTAGCTATAAATATACTCTTCCCCCTTAACCCCGCCCCCGGCCCAATAAACCCCCGCCTACCCCCCAATCTCCCAAATTCGGAGGTCTCAAGGTTGGCAAGTATGCATGGGGTCAGGGGGGGGGAACCTCCTCACAATGTCTATTGTGCACAATAAAAGCAAGAAAGCTAAAGAACTACCAAATATTTCTGCCGTTCTTTTTAAAAAGAGAGCAAAAAATGGCTTGAAAATAGGTCTGTAAAACAATATGTATGCAAAATGTTATGCAAAGAACCATCATTATATGTTATGTAGACCACAAGGAAGTGTTTTTAATGTAGAAAAAAACCCATGATATGACCCCTTTTTACTCCCGTTGCCAATTTGTTGTGTATAGAGTACATTACAACTTGTGTTGTATTAAATTGGACACCAAAAAAAGGAGAGGGATGCTAGCTGGTTGATTGGACACAAACACAAAACCACTCACAGTCCTAATAACACCTAGAAGAACATGCACTTCTACACATAAAGAAGTCCCCTTGCTGTGGCAATAGAATTGAATAGAATGGACTTTATTGTCATTATATTTGCATATAACGAGATTAAGGACTCCAACTTAAGGTGCGGTAGTGGGAACAAATATGGGGTAAAAATAAATTACACAAGAGGTAATAAAGAAAACAAACAACTAACAATTTAAATAAACAGACTACTATCCAATAAAAATAATAAGCAATCCTGTACAATATACATAACACTATAGAAATACAAAATACTGTACATTATACAGAACAAGAAAAAAAATAATAATCAGTGTTGGATCTATTGCACTCGAAGGGTAATATTGCACAGTAGGGTATTAGGGTAGGATATTGTATAGGGGTGAATTATTGTTTTAAGTTAGTGAAGTGAAGTGAAGTGAATTATATTTATATAGCGCTTTTCTCTAGTGACTCAAAGCGCTTTACATAGTGAAACCCAATATCTAAGTTACATTTAAACCAGTGTGGGTGGCACTGGGAGCAGGTGGGTAAAGTGTCTTGCCCAAGGACACAACGGCAGTGACTAGGATGGCGGAAGCGGGGATCGAACCTGGAACCCTCAAGTTGCTGGCACGGCCACTCTACCAACCGAGCTATACAGACTTCAGGATGGTGACAGCTCTGGGAAAGAAGCTGTCTCTGAGCCTGTTTGTTCTGGCTCTGATGCACCTGTAGCGCCTGCCCGATGGTAGCAGGTCGAACAGCTGGAAGCCAGGGTGTGTGCTGTCCTTGGTGATGCTTTATGCTCTGTTGAGTAGGCTGACCATATTCTGAAATCCCAAAAAGAGGACACATATATGCGTGCCAAGGCGGGCAGCACGCCAAGGCCGGGACTAGGTGAAAATTTGCCAATGATACTCGAACTTGCTTCATAAGTAATATATTTATTTAAATAAAGCATTTTTTCTCCTATTTTGACAGTAGTGTTGGCACTAGGAATTTTCAAAATGGGGTCGCAGGGACCCCATCAAATCATACAAATGGGGTCCCACAGTAAATTTTTGGGGTACCACTTTTTTGTAAGCGTTTTGAAAACAAATGACAAATGTATGCATTATCCTGTTATATCTCACATTCTATGTTGTGTTTTGGAAAAAGGTTGTCATAAACGAGCTCTCGCCCTGCACAGCTGTTTTGTGCTTTGTAGTGTCAATATGGGCTTGTAGATCTTTATTTGCCACAGATATACACGTTCCTGCTTTGCACACAGTGCATTTTGCTTCCCATGTGTCACGGCCAGGACCAAAACACAAATACTTTTTCCGCAAATCATCCGTGAAGTTGCATTTACTTTTCGGCATTTCTTGTTTTTATGTCTGTTTCCACGCACTAGCTCTCTCGCTCTGTGTCTCTGCCCCTCCCTCACGAATGTTTCTGCGTGCGCACCTTCACAGCTTGTTTTGTTTAACCCCTTCTTAACTTAACCCTAGAGTCGGAAACCTTTATCACTCAAAGAGCCATTTTGACGAGTTTCACAAATGAAAGAAAACAATGGGAGCCTCAAAACTCTTTTGAAACTTAAAATGAAATAACACTGTACACAAAGCTTTTTATTGCTTTGTGCTATGTTTAAACCAGGGGTCTCAGACACGCGCCCCGGCCCGCACTAGGGATGTGCGTATCGATCCTGTGGTATCGATATATCGATACTCCCACGCTACTCATTTGGCATCACTTTTCTGAAAAAAGTATCGATATAAACCAAAAAACGGCGTGTGGGGGGTGCAAGCATCACTTTCAGATGTTTTTGATGACTTACTTAACTTACTATGTGCTGGGACACCTATGGCGTCACATTAGTACCAAAAATCCAAGCGCGTAAAAACTGTTATCGCGCGGTGATTCTCCACTTCGTGCGTGCGCGCGACACCCTTTTGCGCGCGCGTGGTGCCTTTGTGCGCGCGCGCGGCGCCTTCTTGCGTGCGCGCGGCGCCTTCTTGCGTGCGCGCGGTGCCTTTGTGCGTGCGCGCTGTCTCGGTCTGTGCGCTGTCATGTTTCATTTTGGTACTTTGGGGGCGGGCATGCTTAGACCGCCCCTTCTTTCTGATTGGCTTTGAAAAAAAAAAAGAAGAAAAAAAAGAAAAATACAACTTCAAGTAGGTTGTAAAAAAAGGCAGATGAAGTGAAACTATAGCAATGCTTTTCTTTACACTCTCTCATGCACACAGATACTCATGTTATGAGAAGTATATTGTTTCAAAAATATTAACATTAATTGTTGATATTTTAAACATCTTTCAGATTACATTGCTCGAATTCAAAAACCACTTTACTACACAAATATTAGGCCCAATGTGCAGGATTATTCTATTAGTATTAGTTATTTTTATGTTTTATCATATCTTAGCTTATTTTTATGTTTTATCATATCTTAGCCTATTTTTATATGGTCTTATTATATTTATATTTCAGTTTTTATTGTATTTTATTTTATTTTATAGTTTTTCATATTGTAGTTTATTTTTACGTTTAATTATATCTTATCTTATTTCATATTATTTTTGGACTTTTACCTGATGTGTATTTTAATTGACATATTGACGATGACCCGCCCTGCTATACTTCTGATTGCTCAAAGCCAATCAGAAAGAAGGGGCGGTCTAAGCATGCCCGCCCCCAAAGCACCAAAATGAAATATGACAGCGCACAGACCGAGACAGCGCGCGCGCGCAAAGGCACCACGCGCGCGCAAAAGGGTGTCGCGCGCGCGCACAAAGTGGAGAATCAGCGCGCGATAACAGTTTTTACGCGCTTGGATTTTTGGTACTAATGTGACGCCATAGACACCCCTGTACCTGGCAGAGTATAGAGCTGGCCCAGTCACGTGACAGGAGACAGCGAATGAGCGTCGTCAACGTGCAACACACACACAGCCAGCCGACAGCGATGCAGCCAGGCATATCCAGTGTTGTCCAATTGTTGACTTAAAACAGGCATTGTTTTTTTTTTTTTTAGTAATGTTTACTGAATATTTTTGTTTAAATGATTATCCTAAATTCAAATAATTTCCACACAGGGGAATTTACTGTTAGTTGAAAATTGCTTGAGTATTTAAAACAAGATAAGAAAGAGATACAATTTGGAGATTCTTCATCTTTGCATTACAGTTTTATTTTTTTCGAAGAAAATCTTGAATATATGATTGAATGTGATTTTGGTTTTAATCTGTAACATGATTTCTTACATTTCGAAAACATTATCTATTTCATATTTCATTAATTGCTAATTATATCAAAAACTTTAAAAAAATAACTGCAGCTTCTTGCAATTCGGATTTGACTGTTAATTGGAAAGCCCTAATATTTAATTATTATTATATATAATATATAGTTATTATTATATATAATATTTAATTCATTTTTCATATTTATGTTATTTATTTTAATTTTACTTCTATTATATATTGACCATAATAAATGTGGTATAAATGGTCTGTATTTGTCTTGTGATTTGTCTTAAATAATAACAATAGTAATAATATTTTTGACTGACAAAAAATTGCCAATAAGAAATTATTGGTATCGGTATCGATGAAAATGCAAGAAAAAGTATCGGTATCGTATCGAATCCTAAATGTGTGGTATCGCCCATCCCTAGCCCGCACTTCAATATGACAGCTTTAGTTAGTGCGGCCCACGAGATTTACATGTACAGCGTTCATCAGTGTCATAGTTGCCAATCCTCCCACTTTTCCCAGGAGACACACCCGAAATTTGGGCGTGATGGCACTGCCTTTAGTGCCCTCTACAGTCTGATTAAACAGCTTACCTGCCCGGACACATGTTGAATGAATCTTCTGCTTGCCATCGAATATGACAGCAAAGCTTACTTGATCAGCAGCCACACAGCTTACACTGACGGTGACCGTAAATAACAACTTTAACACTGTTACGTTACAAATATGCGCCACACTGTGAACCCACACCAAAAAAGAATGACAAATACATTTCTGGAGAACATCCGCACGTAACACAATATAAACACAAAACAACAAATAACCAGAATCCCATGCAGCCCTAACTCTCCCAGTCTACACGCCCCGCTAGCACCAAACCCCCCCACACATCACCCCCCCACCCCCTCCCTCCGTGCGTCGGTTGAGGTTAGAGAGTTAGGGCTGCATGGGATTTTGGGTATTTGTTGTGTTGTGTTTATGTTGTTACGGTGCGGAGGTTCTCCAGAAATGTATTTGTCATTCTTTTTTGGTGTGGGTTCACAGTGTGGCGCATATTTGTAACGTAACAGTGTTAAAGTTGTTATATACGACCACCGTCAGTGTAAGCTGTGTGGCTGTTGAGTAAGTATGCCTTGCTGTCTCCCACGTGTGCAAGTTAAAGCTTCATACAACATGAGGCCGGGCTGGCACGCTGTTTGTGCAAGTAATAGAGGATAATATATGCAGCGCCATCACGGCACGCCCTTAATTTAGTTGTTAGGGGTTGCCGATCCCTGCCCAAAACGTACATTGAAAATACACGCAATCCTAAATCAAAATGCCAGACATTTGAGGCATTTAAAAACCCCGCCCGGACACCCCGGACACACCCGCAAAAGAGGACATGTCCGGGGAAAAGAGGACGTATGGTCAGCCTACTGTTGAGGCAGCGGGAGTTGTGTAAATCCTTCAGGGAGGGGAGGGGGCAGCCGATGATTTTTTGTGCAGACTTTATGACCCTCTGAATCGCCTGTTTGTCTGCTTCAGTGGAGCTGGCGTACCACACTGTTATGCAGTACGTCAGCTGCCTCTCCAATCTGTTTTTCCCCAGCACCCTCAGGAAGTGGAGTCTCCGCTGGGCCTTCCGGATGACCGCAGTTGTATTTTGGGTCCAGGAGAGGTCAGTAGATATGAGGGTGCCGAGGAACTTGAAGGAGCTGACTTTCTCCACCTCCTCGCCATTGATGTAGAGGGGGGAGGGGTCTGCAGTGTTTTTCCTGAAGTCAAAGATGAGTGCCTTGGTTTTTGTGGTGTTCAGTGCCAGATTGATCACTGAACACCACGCTGAAAGCTTCAGGACCTCATCTCTGTATGCAGACTCATCCCCCCTGTAATGGGACCCACCACCGTTGTGTCATCTGCTAATTTGATGATGGTGTTCTCCGGGTGGGCTGGACTACAGTCATGGGTTTAGAGGGAATACAGCAAAGGGCTCAGCACACAGCCCTGTGGAGAGCCGATGCTGAGTGTGCGGGAGGAGGAGAGATGGGGGCCGAGTTTCGCTGTCTGAGGTCGGTTGGTCAGGAAGTCCTTAATCCAAAGACAGGTGGGTGTGGGGAGGCCTAAGTCCAGCAGTTTGGTGACCAGGATTTCTGGAATGATGGTGTTGAAAGCGGAGCTGTAGTCGATGAAAAGCATCCTGACATAGCTCCCCCGGTGTTCCAGGTGGCTCAGTGCAGAGTGGAGAGCCATGGTTATGGCGTCGTCTGTGGATCTGTTCCCCCGGTAGGCAAACTTCTGTGGGTCTAGGGTGGGGGGAGGCAGGCTTGGATGTGGTGTAGGACTAGCCTCTCGAAGCACTTCATGATGACAGGTGTGAGTGCTACTGGGCGATAGTCGTTGAGGTTGTTTGTGGCAGCTTTCTTGGGTACCGGGATAATTGTGGCGGATTTAAGGCAGGGTGGGATGAGTGCCTGTACCAAGGAGAGGTAGAAGAGGACGGTGATAATGTAGGAGAGCTGGTCAGCACATGCTTTGAGCACCTTCCCGGGTACACCGTCTGGACCAGCCGCCTTCCTGGGGTTCACTCCCTTGAGCACCCGCCTGACCTCGTGCTCCTCAAGAGTGAGTGTGGGAGTGCTGGGGCCTGGGGGGGTTGGGAGGGCTGGGGGAGGTGTGGTTGTGACTGTTTGTGACGTCTCAAAGCGAGCAAAGAAGCAGTTCAGCTCCTCTGCCAGCGATACATCCCAGTCCCCAGTTGTTGCGTCACAGTCTTTGTAGTTGGTGATGTGCTGTATGCCCTGCCACATCTGCAGTGGGTTGTTGCTTGAGAGATGGTCTTTGATCCTCTCTTTGTAGTCCATCTTGGCTTCCTTGAGTCCTCTCTTCAGGTCAGCACGCGCAGCACTGTATGAGCACTGTCACCTGACCTGAAAGCGGTGTCGCGGGCCTTGAGGAGCACGCGGACCTGGCTTGTCATTCAGTGGCAAAACACATTTATTGGTGCATTTATTATTAAGTTGTTTTTTTTGCCATTAACAGGGGTTTCAAAATCATTTCCTGAATTTCTTTTAAGGGAATTGGGAGCAAGCCAGTGCAGGACGGTGGAACAGGGGATAGTACATGTGCCTCACAATACGAAGTTCCTGGGTCCGATCCTGGGCTTGGGATCTTTCTGTGTGGAGTTTGCATGTTCTCCCCGTGACTGTGTGGGTTCCCTCCTGGTACTCTGGCTTCCTCCCACCTCCAAAGACATGCACCTGGGGATGGGTTGATTGGCAACACTAAATTGGCTCTAGTGTGTGAGTGTGAATCTTGTCTGTCTATCTGTGTTGGCCCTGCGATGATGTGGCGACCTTCGGCCCGTGTGCAGCTGGGATAGGCTCCAGCACCCCCAAGACCCTGTAAGGGAAAAGCGGTAGTAAATGGATGGATGGATGGGAGCAAGCCAGTTTCAGCAGAGGGCACTGTTTTTCTTGTTTTGTACAATGGTAGGCAACTATTGTTCATCCTTTTCAGTGTCACAGGACAGAACATACTGGACTGGTCAACAGTCATTCACAAAGCAAAGGAAAAGAAGAGATATTGCAAAAATTGTTGTAAACTTTAACCAAACATTGATCAGTCAGTGCTTATGCACTATTTTTATTTACATTATTTTCTATGTAAAATGTCTTTAAATGTTAATAAATTTGGTTTGTCAATCAGTGTCCTTAAAAATATGTTGGTCAACCTTAGAAATCCCACTGTATTTTAAATTTAATAAAGCACATTTAAATAAACATTTAAAACATGTCTCACAACGGTATGGTGTTTTTGGGGTAATTTACAGTATATTTGAGTTTGAGTTTGAGTTTGAGTTTGAGTTTGAGTTTATTTCGAACATGCAAGCATATAACATAAAACATCACAATTTCCAGTCTCTCTTTTCAACATGTTCGAAAAGGAGTAGGAAGAAGCAGAGCTTATTTAATCCTACCCCTTTTCTTTACATAACAGTTGCTAAAACTTTTTGTTCACTTCCTGTTCACAATTTATTCACAATAAACTCCATAAGTAATCACAATAAAAATAAATCAATAAATAATAGTAAGAATTTAATAATAATAATTGGTGAAGTAAGTCATATTTCATATGATGAGATAAGTAAGATTACTTTAAGAATGAATGAATGGATGGATGAAATAAATTGAGAATGTTTGTCATGGTTCTTCTTCTTTGTACTTTGTAAACACTTTAAGTTTGAAGAGTTTCTTGAAGTGGATCATATTAGTACATTGTTTGATTACTTTGCTTAATCCATTCCATAATTTAATTCCACATACTGATATACTGAAGGTCTTATGTGTTGTACGTGCATACAAATGTTTTACATTACGTTTTTCATCCATCCATTTTCTACCGCTTATTCCCTTCGGGGTCGCGGGGGGCGCTGGAGCCTATCTCAGCTACAATCGGGCGGAAGGCGGGGTACACCCTGGACAAGTCGCCACCTCATCGCAGGGCCAACACAGATAGACAGACAACATTCACACTCACATTCACACACTAGGGCCAATTTTTTAGTGTTGCCAATCAACTTATCCCCAGGTGCATGTCTTTGGAGGTGGGAGGAAGCCGGAGTACCCGGAGGGAACCCACGCAGTCACGGGGAGAACATGCAAACTCCACACAGAAAGATCCAGAGCCCGGAATTGAACCCCAGACTACTCAGCACCTTCGTATTGTGAGGCAGACGCACTAACCCCTCTGCCACCGTGCTGCCCACATTACGTTTTTCTCTAAGATTATATTTCTCCTCTTTTTTTGACAAGAATTGTTGTATATTCTTGGGTAGCAGGTTATAGTTTGCTTTGTGCATAATTTTAGCTGTTTGCATATTCACTATGTCGTGGAATTTCAGTATTTTTGATTCAATAAATAAAGGGTTTGTATGTTCTCTATATCCAACATGATGTATTATTCGAACTGATCTTTTTTGTAGCACCGTTAATGAATGAAGTGTATTTTTGTAATTATTTCCCCATATTTCTACACAGTAGCTCAGATATGGTAACACTAGCGAGCAGTAGAGAATATGAAGGGATTTTTGGTCTAGAACATGTTTTGCTTTATTCATTATTGACGTGTTTCTTGCAACTTTATGTTGTATATTTTTTACGTGAGATTTCCAGTTCAATTTATCATCAATCATTATACCTAGAAATTTGGTTTCATTTACTCTTTCAATTTCTATTCCGTCTATTTGTATTTGTGTTTGCGTTCGACTTTCCCTTCTATTGTTACCAGATAGCATTATTTTAGTTTTACTGAGGTTTAAGGATAGTCTGTTTTTGTCAAACCATCTTTTTAATTTGTTAATTTCTTCTGTTATTATTTGTATTATCTCCTGTGTGTTCTCTCCTGAACAAAACACTGTTGTATCATCCGCAAATAATACTAACTTTAAATCTTTTGTAACTTTACAAATGTCATTTATATAGAGATTGAATATTTTAGGTCCTAGTATTGATCCCTGAGGTACACGACAGGATATATTTAGCGTTGTAGATGTGTGTTCGCCTAGCTTCACGTATTGTTTCCTGTTTGTTAGATAACTTCTTATCCAGTTTAAGGCAAGGCAAGGCAAGGCAAGGCAACTTTATTTGTATAGCGCTTTTCATACACAAGGCAGACTAACCCTCTGATGCCATATCGTTCTAGTTTTTTGATTAAAATATTGTGATTAAGTGTGTCAAATGCTTTAGTTAGATCCATAAAAACCGCTGCCGCACATTTTTTACTATCTATTGCATTGGTAATTTCTTCTGTAATTTCAATTAAAGCCATTGAAGTTGAAACATTAGCTCTGTATCCATATTGGTTCTCTTCGAGTATTCTATTTTTATTTATGAAACTTTCTGATCTGTTATTGAACAGTTTTTCAATGATTTTAGAAAATTGTGGAAGTAGAGAAACAGGTCTATAATTTGTAAATTGATGTGTGTCTCCAGTCTTATAAATTGGTGCAACTTTAGCTATTTTCATTTTGTTTGGAAATGTACCTGTTTGAAATGATAGGTTACTAATATACATTAATGGTCCTGAGATCTCTTCAATAACCTTTTTTATCGTTTCCATATCAATTCCGTTACAATCAGTTGACGTCTTAGATTTACATTTTTTCACAATTGTAACTATTTCCACCTGTGTCACATTACTGAGGAACATGGAGTTGGGATTTCGCTCTATGGTATCATTATAGTACTCAATTGGAACTGGGTCTGGAATCCTTTCTTCCAATTTTGGTCCAATATTTACAAAATAATTATTGAAGCTTTCAACTACTTCCTTTATGTTGTCATTTTTTTTATTTCCGTCTAAGAAGTATTGAGTGTAGTCCCTCTTAGTTCCATTTTTAATAATGCTATTGAGGATGCCCCATGTTGCTCTCATATTATTTTTGTTCCTGTCCAATAATTCACTGTAATATTCTTTTCTACATGATTGTAGTATGTCTGTTAACTTGTTTTTATACTTTTTGTACTTAATTTCTTCCTCTATACTTCTTTGTGCTATACATTTTCTATATAGTGTATTCTTCTTCTTACAAGCATTTTTTAATCCTTTTGTCATCAATGGTTGATTATTCTTTCTCTGCTTATTACTGAGTTGTATCCATGGACAATGTTTGTCATAAAGTATTATGAACTTGTTTAAGAAATGTTCATATGCTTCATCAACCTCTTTTTCATTATACACATTGTCCCAATCTTGCTTTTGTAGCTCAATTTTGAAGGCAGTCATCCTCTTCTCTGTGCATAGTCTTCGAAATGTCCTTTTGTCTTCCATGTTCTTCTTGTAGTTTCCATCATATATTGTAAAAACTGGCAGATGATCACTAACGTCGGTTATAAGTAGACCACTTGTAGTGTTATTATCAAAATCATTGGTAAAAATATTATCAATAAGCGTGGCACAGTGTCCTGTGATTCTGCTTGGCTTTGTGATTTTAGGATATAAACTGATGCTGTACATTGTATCAATGAAGTCATCAATAGACTTTTGCTTGTTAGGGTTCAATAAGTCAATATTAAAGTCACCACATAAGAACATTATTCTTTGACCATTGTCCATGTAAGTTGCCTTGATCCATTCTTCAAATGTTTCTATACTTGATTTAGGTGATCTATATATACAACTGATGAATATGTTTTTGCTTTTTTCCTGACATATTTCAATGGTTATACATTCTAAGATATTATCTATAGCAAATGACATGTTTTTTACCACTTTGTAGTTCAGGTTCTTCATCACGTACACAGCTACTCCTCCTCCATTTTTGTTGGTTCTGTTGATGTAGTTTAGTTCATATCCTTCCAGATCAAAATCTATTCCTTTTTTATCATCAATCCATGTTTCTGTGACAGCAATCACTTTGAAGGGTTCGTTGATGTGTTCCAAAAAGTTCTTAATGTTGTTGTAATTTGCATATAAGCTTCTGCTAATAAAATGAATAATTGACAATTTGTTATCACATTCAATGTTGCTATTATATTGATCATCTGTGTAATAAAAACAAATATTACTGATGTGGGAGAAAAAATTTGTATCCGGATCTATATAATTTTCCAGATCCTGGTTTTTGTGATCTTTGTTGCAGAAATTTTTTTGTTCCATATTTTCTTGTTCAACAATCTTTGATGTTGTTTCAATAATCTCTATAAGTGTAGGTGGATGCAATCCTGAATCTAGGTCCTCTTGTTTAGTCGTCCCTTGGAACATAGTAGTGTCTATGCTGAATTTAGGTGCTTGTTTTCTGTCAGAGTCCATTATCATCGTTGTTGTGGTAGCTGTGTAAACTTTAAAAATTGTCCAGGTCCTTGATGTCATGGACAACAATTACTCTTGCTTCTGGACCTCCATTCAGCCTGATGTAGATTTTGCAGTTGGTGCTCCAAGTTCCCCGGATTTTTCCCTGCTTTCTCAAGTCGCGTGCTTTCTTGGCGATTCCAGCATTACGTTTTGTGAGATGCTCATTCATGTACACATTTGTTCCCTTCAGCTTCTTTCCCTGTCTCAGCAATGCCATTTTAGATTTTCTGTTTACGAGTTTCACGAGCACGACTGGAGTGGCGTTGTTGTTTCTTCCGTTCAGTGGGATGCATGTTTCGATGGTATTAATGTCAATTTCAATTTCTTTTGATTGCAGAAAGTTGACCACTTGCTGTTCTGCTGAGACCATATCCATTTCATCTGGTTCACCTTCATTATTCACAGCTTTCACATAAGATTTTGGTTTAATTCGGTGCCCTGTCACGATGATATCATTCATTCGTTTATCCTGATCCATTTCATCTATGATATTCCTCAGCATGTTGTTGTCTTCTTGAAGGATCTTCATTTGTTTTCTCATTTCAGTGGCTTCTTTATTTCTGGAGTTGTTCTCTTTTTTCATTTCTTTAATTTCTTCTTTAATTTCTTTCATATCCTCTTTCCATCCATCCATCATTTCTTCCCATTTTCTATCATTTCTTCTTTAAATTCCTGGAATTGTTTTTGTAGTATCCCTTCTTGATTCCCATCATGTCCTGTGCCCAGCTTCAAATCAGTCTTTCCAGTCAATCCTTTAACTTTTGGCATTGCGGCAGTCGCTGACGTCAGTGCCTCTTAAGTCTCAACAGCAGTTACTTCTTTAGCAACTTGCGGCACTTTAACTTGTTTTTTCAACAATTTCGTACCTTGCGCCGTTCAGAGATCAATTTGAGGTGTCAGCCTGTCAACTTATATCACTCTGCGACGTCGGGATCACTTTACAACAGCTGTAAACTCGCCGTAGCTTTTGGTTGCTAGGCAACCGCTTTGAACTGCGGGAGGCGCCATTGTCTTGAGGCTGACGGCTCTTCAAACTTGCCTTATTTCAGCATATCAGTGCCTCTCAACTGACCAAAATCAGATCGAAGATGCCAGGTGACTCTCCTGTGGCTGTGATCGCAAATCAGTGGTCAAAATCTTCAGACTTAACAAAAACTCCGGTAGCAGAAGCGAAGCCTTTTTTCTTTGCGTCCTTTCTCATTGACAGGAAGTGACGCTCTTTTTATTATGTTTAAGATTTGATAACAAGCAGCTGGGATAGACTACAGCCCCCCCTCGTGACCCTAAAAGGGACAAGCGCTAGAAAATGGATGGATGGAACCTATAACCTTTAATAATTTCAAATTGTTAATAGTGTGCCTGCTGTCTTTCCAGGAAAACTAGCATTTTCCTAATTGGCCAATGGGGCAGTTATGATCAAGCCTAAATAAACTCTGCCTAGCAACACACATGTGTCTGAAACCATTTTGAGCAAACTCTGCTGAGCTAAAATCAGGATTTATAATTCAGGCATAACATTAGAGTTGACAGCATATGTATATATTTGCACCTTGATAAACAAAAATACCAAGTGCGCAAGAGTAATAATGCTTGATAGACCTGTTCTTGAGACAGGAGACAGAACAAACTTAAACACATTACGCCATCAGCAGCTTCTCCATTTTTAATGCTTAAATGTCCTCAGGCTGGTTGAGGTTGCTGAACTCGGGCTGTCTCGCCGAGTCAGCTACACCGTCGGTCATGTTTTGATGAGTCGTTTCGTTGATTTGGTGGGTGTCATCTGCTTTTTCTCCCAAGAGCTCTCCTTTGCACTTTCTATGTTCTAGTGGATGGAGTGCAGAGTTGTGTCGATCTCTGGCTGTGGGCGGGATACACAGCGTAAAATACATTTGAAAGTTAGCCCCCTCTAGGCATCTGTGTAAATTATGCAAACCGTCCCTTTAGTTGAACTAGCAAAACATTTGCTCAAACAGTTATTGTGATTCATTGTCATTTCCAAAAGCCATAGCAGATGCAACAATTTAATGCATCACACTTTATGTGGTAAAAATACAGCTGTTTTTAATTATACATTTGGCCAGCAGGTGGTTTCTTGTGCCTAAGCATGAATAAAGCCTCAAGAAAGTCTGGAAACCAATTGGCTCAAGTGGTTCAATGCCTCATGAGCTGTCATCTGATCATCACCAGGAAAAGCCAAACAAGGCACAGGCAAGTGTAGAGGAATAAGGAACACCAGGCACAGCATGACATGTACACGTAGAGAGAATAACGAACCAGCGTCGTCTGACCAACATTGCTGTCTTTAGAAGCCACCTGATTAACCACCAGGGACAGGTGTGTCTCCTCATGTCAAATGGGAAACAGGTGGGGGGAAACAGCACTTGGGCAGCAGCACAGTCAAGGGGCTGAGAGTGGAGACAAACAGGAAATGCAATGAAAATGCAGATTGCTGGCTAGGAACTAAAACACAGGAAAACAATAAACACAAGTCCAACCTGTCATAAGCGGTCATGACATTTTATTTAAACTAAATCGAACACTAAAATGAGGCACAATAGCTACAGTACCTTTTTATGTATTTTTTTTGGTATTACTGTTAATGAGGTTTGACAGTAAACAAACTGCTTCACTGCTTTTTACGTTTTTGTTGACTTTACAACAGGGGTGTCACTAGCTTTTAAGGACAGGGGGGGGCTTAGCCCCCAGGAGATGCACAGGATGCGAGCGAACGTAGCGCACGAGCACAACACTTCACAAACGGCTAACAAAGACTTAGAAATTATTCATTGTTATTATTATTTCAGTCGGTTTATTTCAATCTGTGTTCAGTACAACAACAAACATGGGTTTGCACAGTGACATTTTGTTTACAGCATCAAGAAATTACTTGCATGATCCTTCAAGATACACTGAAACACAATGAAAATCATGGCATTAGCCTCTATGTTATTCATTCACAACATAGAGGCTAATGCCACCACTTTCGCTCACAATACAATAATTGTTTGTTCCCAAATATTTTGAAGTTGCACGGATTACATTTTGGGCACATATGTGACTAAAATGGTTGTAAATTAAAGCCCTTGAAATATTACTTAATTACTTGAATTAAAGTAATATCTGAATCGGGATAATTTGGCTTATATAATATTTAACGGCTTATATATATATATATATATATATATATATATATATATATATATATATATATATATATATTATGGCAAGCCGTTAAGGAAATTAAATATATATGGAAGTCTGAGGTGGCGACTTGTCCAGGGTGTACCCCGCCTTCCGCCCGATTGTAGCGGAGATAGGCTCCAGCGCCCCCCGCGACCCCGAAGGGAATAAGTGGTAGAAAATGGATGGATGGATGAATAGAAATGAGAAACGTTTATATATATACTGTAAATAATAAAGACTTAGAGTCCCTGCTGATCTGAAAAAGAGCCAAAGCTTTCAAAGAGCTGAGGGGCCATCTTCAAAGTGCAATGCTGAAACAAATAATGCAAACATTAAAATGCAACTTCCAGGGCTTGAGATTAATGTAGTCCCGTCGTCCCGGGGACGGTATAAAAAAAATGCACGGGTCGAAATGAAATGCTCATTCATTTTACATTTTATATTAAATGTCTTGGTTTTTCCTCCCTCTGAAAATCCTATGAAATGTTTAACAAGCCATCCTATAATAATACAACAGCTATTAATGTAACAATACAATAAAACATATATATTAAATTTTTTTCCATTATTTTAACAATAGGCTAATGTATATTACTTTATATACTGTAGATTCTACAAGAAACACAAAACTTAAAAACTAAATTTACAATTGCAGACACAAGGTTTCGAGCAGCTTCACTCATTGTAAAGGAAGACGGAAGTCCACGCAGGAGAAAAATGACTACAAAGATGGTGTATTTAGAGCGGGAATGTAACTTTTTGTCAAACACAGACCAGGTGTAAAGTGGAACTAATACATTTTACTACAAGCAGTGATGAATACTTACTTTCTTATGTCCATTTTGCATCCGTTCACGTTCTTGTTCTGCAATAATGATAAATGATAAATGGGTTATACTTGTATAGAGCTTTTCTACCTTCAAGGTACTCAAAGCGCTTTGACAGTATTTCCACATTCACCCATTCACACACACATTCACACACTGATGGCGGGAGCTGCCATGCAAGGCGCTAACCAGCAGCCATCAGGAGCAAGGGTGAAGTGTCTTGCCCAAGGACACAACGGACGTGACTAGGATGGTAGAAGGTGGGGATTGAACCCCAGTAACCAGCAACCCTCCGATTACTGGCACGGCCACTCTACCAACTTCGCCACACGGCCCCGCCCCCTGCAATCTGCAGTGCTGTGTGCTAATGTGCTTCGTACACCTGCAGGACCACAAATCCGCAAGCAAGGTTGCAGAGAAAATGCGGACTGGATTTTGAGTGATGTGGGCATTTTCTATATGAACAAGTGGAATGGATTGGATACCGACGCACTAAAGAGGATCTCTACTTTACGCTATGAAGTGAGGGGAAACTGAGTGAATAATGACAGGTTATAGGATTGTTTATTTAAACTCCTATTCGGGCCACTTTATAATGAATATGTCGGCATGTATTTGTAAAATAAAAAAATAAAAATATAAAAATATATAACACCAAATTATTTAGGGAGGCTTTATTGACAGCTCAGTATGTGAGTGCAGTGTGTGATTAGCTTAAAGAGATGTAGTGTGACTATGTGTAAGTATTATCTGAGCGTGGTCACCAGAGGGCGTTGAGTGTGCGTGTTGAGAACGAGGCGGAAGTCTAAAAGGGGAAAACACAGGCTCGGACGTCAGAGGGCAGGTGGATGGTCGAGGACAGGAGCGAGGCGTCGTGGTCAGTGGGCAGGCGTGAGGTCGAAGTCCAGGAAGAAAAGAGGGAATCCAAAGGGGGTCCAGGTAGACGAGACACAGCTCGAGGACGAGGAAGGACGACGGGAAGCTGGAGGACGACACGAGAGACGGTGAACACAACGGGAAGGGAACACCGGGAGAGAGAAGGCTGAAGACGTGTTGGTTTACTGTTCTGGGTACGAGAAGCTACGTTCTGGCACCGGATCTTAAGACACGCTGGCTTATGAAGGCTGGTCCCTCATCACGGGCAGGTGTGTTGATTGCAGATCTCTTGCAGAGGCACGCCCGCAGCAGAGAGGGAACGCCCGTAGGAGACCAAGAGGACCAACTGTCAGTGGAGTTAGAAAATCCCCAAGACCCCAATGGTCCTAATCTTCTGAAGGCTTGTTTTGAGGATATACAGTAAATACCTATTCTTGAGGATGAAGAACCATCTACTGAAATCAGCTATAGCTTTGTGAAGGACATACTGGACGCACACGAAGAGTCAAAACACACAACCCAGCGACCAAAACTATAAATCAGAGCAACTTGTTGAAGGTTTGGAGGCCAAGGTAGAAGATGAGATGTCTGAGGAAGATGCGCAAGCTCATCCAGCTGATGGAGGACCATCAGGTTTTCTGGGATGAGACCAAAAGAGAACCTACAATTGAGTTATGTGAAAGAGGAGCTTGTAGTGGACCAATGAGGACACGAATCAAATACATGTCGACCTTGTAGTTGACCAAACCCCACATACATGTTGACCTTGTAGTTGACCAAAACTGACACAAAATACATATACATACATACATACATACATACATACATACATACATACATACATACATACATACATACATACATACATAAATGTTGACCAAAACCATGACACAAAATACATACATACTGACCTTGTAGTTGACCAAAACCATGACAAATTAAATACATGTTGACCTTGAAGTTGACCTGACCCCAAATAAAACCATGAGGAGACAAAATACATAATGTTGACCAAAACCATGAGGACACAAAATACATACACGTTGACCAAAACCATGACACAAAATACATACATACTGACCTTGTAGTTGACCAAAACCATGAGGACAAATTAAATACATGTTGACCTGACCCCAAATAAAACCATGAGGACACAAAATACATACATGTTGACCTTGTAGTTGACCAAAACAATGAGGACACAAAATACATACATTTTGACCTTGTAGGTGACCAAAACCATGAGGACACAAAATACATACATGTTGACCTTGTAGTTGACCAAAACCATGAGGACACAAAATACATACACTTTGACCAAAACCATGACACAAAATACATACATACTGACCTTGTAGTTGACCAAAACCATGAGGACAAATTAAATACATGTTGACCTGACCCCAAATAAAACCATGAGGACACAAAATACATAATGTTGACCTTGTAGTTGACCAAAACCATAAGGACACAAAATACATACATGTTGACCTTGTAGGTGACCAAAACCATGAGGACACAAAATACATACATGTTGACCTTGTAGTTGACCAAAACCACGAGGACACAAAATACATACACTTTGACCAAAACCATGACACAAAATACATACTGACCTTGCAGTTGACCAAAACCGTGAGGACAAATGTAGTTGACCTGACCCCAAATAAAACCATGAGGACACAAAATACATACATGTTGACCTTGTAGTTGACCAAAACAATGAGGACACAAAATACATACATGTTGACCTTGTAGGTGACCAAAACCATGAGGACACAAAATACATACATGTTGACCTTGTAGTTGACCAAAACCACGAGGACACAAAATACATACACTTTGACCAAAACCATGACACAAAATACATACTGACCTTGTAGTTCACCAAAACCATAAAGACAAATGTAGTTGACCTGACCCCAAATAAAACCATGAGGACACAAAATCCATACAAGTTGACCTTGTAGTTGACCAAAACCATGAGGACACAAAATACATACGTGTTGACCTTGTAGTTGACCAAAACCACGAGGACACAAAATACATAAACTTTGACCAAAACCATGACACAAAATACATACTGACCATGTAGTTGACCAAAACCATGAGGACAAATGTAGTTGACCTGACCCCAAATAAAACCATGAGGACACAAAATACATACATGTTGACCTTGTAGTTGACCAAAACCATGAGGACACAAAATACATACATGTTGACCTAGTAGTTGACCAAAACCATGAGGACAAATTAAATACATGTTGACCTTGAAGTTGACCTGACCCCAAATAAAACCATGAGGACACAAATTAAATACATATTGACCTTGTAGTTGACCTGACCCCAAATAAAACCATGAGGACACAAAATCCATACAAGTTGACCTTGTAGTTGACCAAAACCATGAGGACACAAAATACATACGTGTTGACCTTGTAGTTGACCAAAACCACGAGGACACAAAATACATAAACTTTGACCAAAACCATGACACAAAATACATACTGACCATGTAGTTGACCAAAACCATGAGGACAAATGTAGTTGACCTGACCCCAAATAAAACCATGAGGACACAAAATACATAATGTTGACCTTGTAGTTGACCAAAACCATGAGGACACAAAATACATACATACTGACCTTGTAGTTGACCAAAACCAAGAGGACAAATTAAATACATGTTGACCTTGAAGTTGACCTGACCCCAAATAAAATCATGAGGAAACAAAATACATAATGTTGACCTTGTAGTTGACCAAAACCACGAGGACACAAAATAAATACATGTTGACCTTGTAGGTGACCAAAACCACGAGGACACAAAATACATACACTTTGACCAAAACCATGACACAAAATATATACATACTGACCTTGTAGTTGACCAAAACCATGAGGACAAATTAAATACATGTTGACCTTGAAGTTGATCTGACCCCAAATAAAACCATGAGGACACAAATTAAATACATATTGACCTTGTAGTTGACCTGACCCCAAATAAAACCATGAGGACACAAAATACATACATACTGACCTTGTAGTTGACCAAAACCATGAAGACAAATTAAACACACGTTGACCTTGAAGTTGACCTGACCCCAAATAAAACTATGAGGACACAAATGAAATACATATTGACCTTGTAGTTGACCTGACCCCAAATAAAACCATGAGGACACAAATACATGTTGACCTTGTAGTTGACCTGACCCCAAATAAAACCATGAGGACACAAATTAAATACATGTTGACCTTGTAGTTGACCTGACCCCAAATAAAACCATGAGGACACAAATTAAATACATATTGACCTTGTAGTTGACGTGACCCCAAATAAAACCATGAGGACACAAATTAAATACATGTTGACCTTGTAGTTGACCTGACCCCAAATAAAACCATGAGGACACAAATTCAATACATATTGACCTTGTAGTTGACCTGACCCCAAATAAAACCATGAGGACACAAATTAAATACATATTGACCTTGTAGTTGACCTGACCCCAAATAAAACCATGAGGACACAAAATACATACATACTGACCTTGTAGTTGACCAAAACCATGAAGACAAATTAAATACATGTTGACCTTGAAGTTGACCTGACCCCAAATAAAACTATGAGGACACAAATTAAATACATATTGACCTTGTAGTTGACCTGACCCCAAATAAAACCATGAGGACACAAATACATGTTGACCTTGTAGTTGACCTGACCCCAAATAAAACCATGAGGACACAAATTAAATACATGTTGACCTTGTAGTTGACCTGACCCCAAATAAAACCATGAGGACACAAATTAAATACATATTGACCTTGTAGTTGACCTGACCCCAAATAAAACCATGAGGACACAAATTAAATACATGTTGACCTTGTAGTTGACCTGACCCCAAATAAAACCATGAGGACACAAATTCAATACATGTTGACCTTGTAGTTGACCTAACCCCAAATAAAACCATGAGGACACAAATTTAATACATATTGACCTTGTAGTTGACCTGACCCCAAATAAAACCATAAGGACACAAATGAAATACATATTGACCTTGTAGTTGACCTGACCCCAATTAAAACGATGAGGACACAAATTAAATACATGTTGTCCTTGTAGTTGACCTGACCCCAAATAAAACCATGAGGACACAAATTAAATACATATTGACCTTGTAGTTGACCTGACCCCAAATAAAACCCATCCATCCATTTTCTACCGCTTGTCCCTTTTGGGGTCGCAGGGTCTCAGCTGCATTTGGGCGGAAGGCGGGGTACTCCCTGGACAAGTCGCCACCTCATCACAGGGCCAACACAGAGACAACATTCACACTCGCATTCAAATTTAAATAGGGTTGTATTAAAAATGCTTTGAGTAGTTTCTTGTAATAAATAATATTGAGTTAAGTAAAACTGCAGTTGCATTAAATATACCTCCATTAAGTGCTTTGACACACATAGTTTCCCAGACGATGTTGAGGGCCATTCGACATGTTGTAAATAACATGTCACTATCTTACACCTGTGCTAAAGTGGGTTTATCCCAAATAATGTATTCATGATTATTGAATGTTATTTTGTAAAAATCCTTATGATTTTTTTTTCCACTATGGCAAAACTCAACAGCCAGAAGCAGGACAGACTAACTTCCAATTAGGTCTGCAACAACTAATCGATTAAAATCGATTATAAAAATAGTTGGGGATTAATTTAGTCATCGATTCGTTGGATCTATGCTATGTGCGGAGGCAATTATTATTATTATTATTGTTTTTTCTAAAACTTTATTTATAAACTGCAACATGTACAAACAGCTGAGAAACAATAATCAAAATAAGTATGTGCCAGTATGCAGTTTTTTCCAATAAAATACTGGAAAGGATAGAAATGTAGTTTGTCTCTTTTATCCGATTATTAATCGATTAATTGAAGTAATAAGACAGATTAATCGATTATCAAATTAAGAGTTAGTTGCAGCCCTACTTCCAATGGAGACAAAGTTGCTGAATGCAGTAGAAGACGACGTTCAGATAAAGAAGACACATCAGAGAAGCGATTGTCTGACAATTTAGACAAACGAACATTAAGCGATGAGGTGGAGACAGGCCTAGTTACACTGTTCCTTACACCCACCCACCCACTTCCCCGTCCTGCCGCCTGTCCCGGGAAACGCTCCCTCCCCCTATAGAGACAACACCTTAGCTAATAAACTTTCTGGGGGAACCACTGCATATTGATTTTGTAAATGACCAGACCCCAAACACATACTGACTTTGACCAAAGCCACACAACATTGACCTTGTAGATAAATGGGTTATACTTTTATTGTGCTTTAATAATAATAATAATAATAATAATAATAATAATAATAATAATAATAATAATACATTTGATTTAGTATAGCGCTTTTCAAAGCACTCAGACGCTTTACAGGAGAAAAAATTAAAATATGAAACAGTTTAAAGTAATAATATAAAATACAGGAAATATAAAAGCAGTACATTGTAAAATACATAATACAGGACAATTACAAGACAGGACATAACAAGACACAGAACACTAATCTTTGGTTAAAAGCAGATCTGAAAAGATGTGTTTTGAGAAGGCTTTTGAAGGTGGGTGTTAGGGTTTGGTGAGATGGATCCCAAGGATGCAGAGACGAATTTGTGTTTACAATTGTTCTTCCTTTTATTTGGCGGAAGCACAAGGTAGCAAACAAAGGCGATGGTGGAAAACACAAAACACACCATGTAAAAAACTACTAAGAGGAAAATAAACACACAAAACTAAAAGCGCTAGACAAGGCTAGGAAAAATATACTTCATGAAAGAAGTAAATAGACTAGGTCCAAAATAAAACGCTAGACAAGGCTAGGAATAATACGGGCCAACCTGAGATGAAAAGTCTGCGATGAACTAGTGAGTTCTCGTGGCACGACCAACAGGTTGCAAGCAATGGCAAAGTTCCGGCGCTCACCGGTTGTGAGCAGCCTGGTTAAATAGGCTGTCATTAATTACAGTCAGGTGTGTGCTGCTGCCTTGCGTCAGCTGCACTCCATACTGTGAACGAGAGAGAGAGTGAACATGGAGTGCAGACAACAGAAATAGGCAAGGACATTTACAGATTACCACAGTACCCCCCCCTCAACGGACGCCTCCTGGCGACCTACCTGGCTTGTCTGGGAATCGAACGTAAAAGTCCTTGATCAAGTCCTTGTCAATTATAAGCGATCTAGAAATCCATGACCGTTCCTCTGGGCCGTACCCCTCCCAGTCCACCAGGTATTGGAAACCCCTTCCCCTTCTTCTCACATCCAAGATGGTGTTTACAGTAAATGCTGGGTGACCATCAACCAGCCTGGGTGGAGGAGGCGGTACCTCCGGAGGACTGAGCGGGCTGGATGAGACAGGCTTGATGCGGGACACGTGAAAAACAGGATGGCACTTGAGAGATCTAGGGAGATGGAGCTTGACTGCAACACGATTGATGATCTTGGCAATGGGGAATGGTCCAATGAACCTGGGAGCCAGTTTCCTAGATTCGGTGGCCAATGGTAGGTCCCGAGACGATAACCAGACCTTCTGTCCCAACAGGTAGTGTGGGGCTGGTGTGCGATGGCGGTTGGCTAAGAGTTGATTCCTGGCCGATGTTCTTCTTAACGCCGCCCTGGTGTTGCGCCAAGCCTGGTGAGCCCGATGTAGGTGTGCAGTAACAGATGGGACGTCGGCACTGGGTTGGGTAGAAGGAAAAACTGGTGGTTGGAACCCATAGGCGACGTGAAATGGAGACAGGCCGGTGGCGGAGCTAATGAGGGAATTGTGAGCGTATTCGATCCATGGGAGATTCTCAGACCAGGTCGAAGGTTGCTGATGACAAGTGCACCGGATGGCTGCCTCCAGGTCTTGGTTGGTCCGCTCGGTCTGTCCATTGCTCTGAGGGTGGTAGCCGGAGGACAGGCTAGGGGAGGCCCCCAGAGATTTGCAGAATGCCCTCCAGACGGCCGAGGAAAACTGTGGTCCTCTGTCGGATACCACATCAGTGGGGATGCCGTGCAGCCGGAAAACGTGGAGCACTAATAATTGGGCAGTTTCAAGAGCTGACGGCAGCTTGGGGAGGGCCACGAAGTGGGCCATCTTCGAGAACCGGTCCACAATGGTCAAGACAGTGTCATTACCCTCGGAGGGGGGTAGTCCTGTGACAAAGTCCACAGCTATGTGTGACCACGGGCGGGAGGGGATGGGTAATGGGTGTAAAAGTCCTGCTGGAGCCTGGTGGGATGCCTTGTTCCGGGCGCAGATCCGACATGCTGCCACAAACGCCTTCGTATCTGCCAGAATGGATGGCCACCAAAAACGCTGGGAGAGGACAAAACTGGTGCGACGAATACCTGGATGGCAAGCGATCTTCGACCCATGTGCCCAATCCAGAACGCTGGAGCGGAGCCGAGGAACCACAAACAACCGGCCTGGTGGGCAGCCCCGAGGAGATGTGTCCGACTTCAGGGCCTCCAAGACTTGCCGCTCGATGTCCCACTGGAGTCCCCCAATGACGTGGGTATGGGGAACAATTGGTTCATGTGAAGAATTCTCAAAGGATGAAGAGTAGACACGGGACAGGGCATCGGGCTTCCCATTCTGAGAACCAGGTCGGAAAGTGATGATAAAGTTAAAACGGGTCAGAAATAGTTGCCACCTGGCCTGGCGGGGGTTCAGTCTCTGTGCGGTCCTTAAGTAGGACAGGTTCTTGTGGTCTGTGTAGATGATGAATGGTTGCTCCGCCCCTTCCAGCCAATGTCTCCACTCCTGAAGGGCAAAAATGACCGCCAGAAGCTCCCTGTTGCCAATGTCATAATTTCTCTCAGCAGGGGATAGGCGACGAGAGAAGAAAGCACAGGGGTGCAACTTCTGGTCGGTGGTAGATTTCTGGGAGAGTACGGCCCCTACACCTGAATCAGAAGCGTCCACCTCAACAAAAAATTGGAGAGAACGGTCAGGGTAACACAGAACAGGGGCAGAAGTAAACAACCTTTTCAGCCTCAAGAACGCGGAATTGGCTTCGGGTCCCCATTCAAACGGAACCTTAGTAGAGGTTAGCCTCGTAAGTGGCTCAGCGACGCGACTAAAATTACGAATAAATCGCCTATAAAAATTAGAGAAGCCCAAGAATCTCTGAAGGTGCTTCTTGGAAACCGGAGTGGGCCAATCTACTACTGCTTTTACCTTAGCGGGATCCGGTCTGAGTCTACCCTCCTCAATGATAAAACCTAAGAATGGAATGGAGGATGAGTGAAACTCGCATTTTTCTGCCTTGACGAACAGTTTGTTCTCGAGCAATCGTTGAAGGACTAACCGAACCTGCTGCACATGTTCGTCAAATGTAGATGAATAAATTAATATATCGTCCAAGTAAACAAAGAGAAAACGACCTGTCATGTCCCGAAAAATGTCATTAATGAAACCCTGAAAAACGCCAGGTGCATTAGTAAGTCCAAAAGGCATGACAAGATACTCAAAATGTCCGAGAGGAGTGTTGAATGCGGTCTTCCATTCATCCCCCTCTCGGATGCGAACAAGATGGTAAGCGTTACGTAGATCGAGTTTAGTAAAAAACCTCGCTGATTGTAATGGAGTAAAAGCTGAATCAAGGAGTGGTAGAGGATACTTATTCTTGATAGTAATCTGATTAAGAGTGCGGTAGTCTATACAAGGCCGTAGGGACTTGTCCTTCTTTTCGACAAAAAAAAATCCAGCGGCTACAGGTGCGGTCGAAGGGCGAATGAGGCCGGCAGCTATAGATGTGTTTATGTATTCTTCTAGTGCTTTGAGTTCGGTGTTAGACACCTTGTACATACGGGTCGATGGTAACGCCGCCCCGGCTAGCAAATCAATGCCACAATCGTAGGGTCGGTGGGGGGGAAGTGAGAGTGCTCTATCCTTGCTAAACACCGCCCTTAAGTCATGGTAGTGCTTGGGCACGTTTGTCAAGTCTATGTTCTCTATAACAGCGGTAGGTGGCGGTGTACGAGATCCTGCTGCGGAACGAAGACAATGTGTGTGGCAGGTTACACTCCAATTAATAATGGCCGAACGAGGCCAGTCTATGTGCGGGTTATGCTTATGTAACCAGGTTAACCCTAGAATGACGGGCGCGGACCGTGATGGCACAACAAGAAAAATTATTTTCTCACAATGATTTCCAGACAAGCGCAGGTTGAGTGGGAGTGTCTGGTGGGTTATGCTGGCTAATAGGCGCCCATCAAGAGAATACACCCTCTTGGGCACAAATAGTTTGACAACAGGAATCTTATGGAGTCTCATGAATTCAAAATCCAAAAAGTTATCATCTGCTCCTGAGTCAATGAGAGCGCAAATGTCTATTTGTTGGTTCGACCAAGAAAGAGTACCTTTTAGCTGCATTCTGCCTGCGACCAACGAAGGAGAACGACGACCTCTGGTGGACGTGTCCTCTGGCGAGTGAGGGCGCACTCGTGGCCGTGCGGCGGTGCGCGGCAGTTCTTTGCAGCGGGAGATGAGATGATCAGCGGCCCCACAGTATAGGCAGAGTTGGAGGTGAACGCGACGTTCCCTCTCGGCGGCGGTGAGTCGGCGGCCTCCCAGTTGCATCGGCTCATCTATCTGCCATGAAGGGGGGTTGTCTTCGAGTTGCTCCGTCTTGCAGATGGCAGGTCTAGCAGGCGCTGATTGGCTGCAAGGTGGGGCTTGTCTTCCTAGTCGATCCCTCCTCTCCTCCAATAGGCGGAAGTCGATTTGCACCGCCAGCTCGATGAGATCATCCAGATTCGTCGGGAGTGACAGCGGGATCATCATGTGACGAATCTCGTCCGCGAGACCCAGGAAGAAAGCGTCCAATAGTGCTGAGGGACCCCAGTCACAATCGGCCGCCATGGTGCGGAACTCGATCGCGTAATCCGCGACCCGTCGTGAACCCTGTTGCAGCCGGAAAAGGGATCTCGCTGCCTCTCTACCTGGGAGTCGTCGTTGGAAGATTTGCTTCAAGGATTTGGAAAAGTTCGCGTATGTGGAGCTGGAGGTGGTCTGACGGTTCCATTCTGCAGTCGCCCAGGTGCCAGCACGGCCAGACAGGTGAGAGATCACAAACGCTACCTTAGCCCGCTCAGAGGTGAAAGCGGAAGCGTTTAGCTCAAAATGAAGTTCACACTGCGTCAGGAATTGTCTTACGTCTTCCTTTTCCCCGGAAAAACGTTCGGGTCGGGAAAGCCGTATGTTGCTAGTACTAGCGGGTTGTGTAGGCTGGGTGGATGCCTGGTCAGGCACGGTGGTCGAGGTGGGTACGACGGTGGCTAACAGCATGTTGATTCGCTCCAACATGGCGTCTTGACGCTCCGACATCCCCTGTAGACCTCGGCTCAGGTGGTCAAGCTGGTCCCCCTGCTGGTTGATCCTTTGAGCCTGGCCTTGCAATGCTCTTTTCCAGGGGTCTGTCTCTGCGGGTTCCATAGTTTGGCCGGAACTTTCTGTTAGGGTTTGGTGAGATGGATCCCAAGGATGCAGAGACGAATTTGTGTTTACAATTGTTCTTCCTTTTATTTGGCGGAAGCACAAGGTAGCAAACAAAGGCGATGGTGGAAAACACAAAACACACCATGTAAAAAACTACTAAGAGGAAAATAAACACACAAAACTAAAAGCGCTAGACAAGGCTAGGAAAAATATACTTCATGAAAGAAGTAAATAGACTAGGTCCAAAATAAAACGCTAGACAAGGCTAGGAATAATACGGGCCAACCTGAGATGAAAAGTCTGCGATGAACTAGTGAGTTCTCGTGGCACGACCAACAGGTTGCAAGCAATGGCAAAGTTCCGGCGCTCACCGGTTGTGAGCAGCCTGGTTAAATAGGCTGTCATTAATTACAGTCAGGTGTGTGCTGCTGCCTTGCGTCAGCTGCACTCCATACTGTGAACGAGAGAGAGAGTGAACATGGAGTGCAGACAACAGAAATAGGCAAGGACATTTACAGATTACCACAGTGGGAAGGTCTGGGCAGTCACGGATTGGTTTGAGAAGAGTGTTCCAGAGGGTGGGAGCAGCAATGGAGAAGGCTCTGTCACCCCAGGTCCGGAGCTTGGTTCTGAGTGGTGGGGAGAGGAGGTTGGCATCAGAGGAGCGTAGGCTGCGTGAAGGGGTATGGCGGTGAAGCAGGTTTATGAGGTAGCAGGGGATCTGGTTGTGGAGGGCTTTATGGGTGAGGAGGAGGATTTTAAAGTGGATCCGGTGAGGAACGGGGAGCCATTGCTTTTCTACTTTCAAGGAACTCAAAGCGCTTTGACACCATTTCCACATTCACACTGATGGCGGGAGCTGCCATGCAAGGCCCTAACCGCGACCCATCAGGAGCAAGAGCAAGGGTGAAGTGTCTTGCTCAAGGACACAAGGGACGGGACGCGGTTGGTAGAAGGTGGGGATCGAACCAGGAATCCTCAGGTTGCTGGCATGGCCACTCACCCAACGGCGCCACGCCGTCCCCAAAATGACAAAAACCAAACACTGACTTTGTAGAGGACAAAGACAAAAATATTGAAATCTATAAAGCAGCAACACACACCCCCACAATATAAAATTAGCAACTGTCACACCCCGCCTCAGGTGAAGGTAATGTAACCATTGTAAACCGGACTTCCAAACCAAAGATGGCAAAGCACGCAGTTGTAAACACTTTGCATTTATTTAAACCCCAAAGTGTCAAAAGGTGAACAACAACAACAACAAGAAACCAAGCACCAACATCTCTGCAGATGTTTGGTGATGCATGGAGACCTGAGCTCCTGGTCAGGACAGAGATGTTTTTGTAAATACACCTTAAATAAACCATCACAAGTCTAGAAGTATTCACATAGTACTTCTAACACCCAGCTTTTGACAACCATAGTTCGGCCCAACTTGGGCCTAATCAGTGAGGGCAGGTGTGTTCACCTGCATCAAACACTCAGCCCCACCTTGACTGTCTTAGCCAGCAGTAGAGAGCCATGGTGAGTGACAGCTTGTCATTTGTTTGTTAACTGCATGTTTGTCACTGACTCAAGTGATTGAATGTGTGTTGTTTGTTCATGTTGTGTTCCTAACACATGTGCAGTGCGGGGTCAGACTGTCACAGCAAAGCAACACAAACACAATAGAAAGCAGCAAAAGCACACAATAGAAAGCAGCAAAAGCACACAATTGAAAGAAGCAAAATACACAATTGAAAGCAGCCAAGCACACAATAGAAAGCAGCAGAATGCAAGTGAAAAAGACAAAAGTATTACTCACTGTGAACAAAAACGGTCCAGTCCGCCTCAGTGTCAAAAGAAGAATGATGAAGCACTGAAGGAGGGACTCAGGTGGAACTAAATAGAACTAATTAAACCGGGAAAAGCTGTGCTGACGGGACATGGAGCAGAAAGTAAAAGTGCCGCAAATGACAGAGACCAAACAGGAAACAGTAACAAAACAAGAGCACCAGGACAGGAAGTGATTTCAAACACAGGAAAACCCAAACATAACTAAACTGTCCGTAGCACTTCTGACACATGTCTACATATACATATAAATACATAGTGTGTGTATATATATATATATATATATATATATATATATATATATATATATATATATATATATATATATATATATATATATATATATATATATATACATATATATATATATGTACTCATATACATATATATACATACTGTATATATATATAGATGTACTCATATATATATATATATATATATATATATATATATATATAAATATATATATATATATATATAAATATATATATATATATATATATATGGCGGCGCATGATTGATTGATAGTGTATATATATATATATATATATATATATCTACTCATATACATATATATATATATATATATATATATATATATATATATATATATATATATATATATATATATACATGTACTCATATACATATATATACATACTGTATATATATATACATGTACTCATATACATATATATATATATATATATATATGTATATGGCGGCGCATGATTGATTGATAGTGTATATATATATATATATATATATATATCTACTCATATACATATATATATATATATATATATATATATATATATATATATATATATATATATATATATATATATATATATATATATATATATACATGTACTCATATACATATATATACATACTGTATATATATATACATGTACTCATATACATATATACTGTATATATTACAATATATTCATATGCGAGAATCATTTTTTCCCCCCATGAGTTCAGTCATTGCATCGATAGAAATAGTGATTTGTAGTTGTGGTATGTCCTCATTTTTTTGCATCAGTTTGAGTCCTCATTTAATTCATAGAAAAACACCAGTTGTAAGAATAACTAAAAACTGCAAATGTGGTTATTTCCTTCAATACCCAGCAGGTTTTAAAATAGCATGGCAATTTAATCCAAGTGTTGGCTAATCTCACTTGAAGGTCACAATACTAAACCGATTTTTTTTCCCTCATGAGGTGAATCACGGGTCGCTTGTCTCCATCTCTGCCCAGTCCTTGATCTTGTTCCCCCTGGTGGAAGCCAACTTGTCACACGTCAGTGACTATCTTCTAAATGAGGATGTATTGTCTTTTCAGTCTCGCCATACCTACGTATGACTGAATTTGTTGGCGAGTTTGTACAGTACCGTGCCAAGTTTTAAAAACTTGTGATTTGGTCAAGAAGAGTCAAAAGAGCTCATCCAATCAGTTCACTCAAATAGTTTTTATCTAACAGGCCCTCTTTTACTTGAAACTTTGAGTTTGTAAAATCACAAGATCGCTCATAAAATACCCAATTTAACATATATATGATTTAATCCCAAAAAAGGAGCAATCGTGTAGGACTCATCAACTGTGAAATCATCACTAGAGCTGTTGTTTGTGATGATGTTTTCAATCTTATCCTGAGAAAGAACTACACAATCTAGGACAGAGATTGTCCTAGAACCATTAGCAGGTTTTCACCTGGGCATTGATCTGTGGAATTAGCAGTCTGATCATTGCAGGGAAGGGATGGGAATACAAAACGTATTGCTGTATATGTATATGTTGGAAGCTGAAAGACAGTAGAGAAATAGACAAGTTATGTGTATGTAGTCAACAATAGTTCTATGACTTATATCATGTTCCAAATCTGCAATTGGCAGATTTTACATAATAAGTACATATCTACATAACCGATGTACATTGTCGTATAAAACATGTATCCATTTGGCAAATAAATTATTATTTGTATGTGTGCGCCAATGTGATCTGTTATGCATGGTAGAAATAAACAAATGTGTCACGTTTGAAAAGGTTGTGACCTGAACACTAAAACATACTTAAAATACTACAAACACCGACATTTAACACAAAGTCACTTCATTTTGAATAATTGGATGAAGTAAAGCATTGTAGAAAATGAAGTATTGTTCTACCATTTTTCATCATTTTAAAGTTTTAGTCCATCAAAATAAAATAGCTGTTTTTAGAGGATACTGTCATTCTTAATTATTGAAGAAAAGCATTAGCTGTAATTAAAATATAATGTGTACATGAGATCAGCAATTCCACTTTTCTCTATGAAATATGTAAAACAGTCATGTATGGAATAGTAGGGGGTGTCAGACTTGTTTTTGAGCGCCACATCGCAAGTATGGCTGCACCCAGAGGGCTTTTTGTAACATTGAATATAGTATATACATGCACATGTCTTTCTACACAATTTGCATTGGCAACTGTATTTCAAAATGATATTGTTTACTAACAAATTGATGGATAACTAGCTGTGAAATGGTAAGTCAGGATGACAAGTAAATGTTCAAGTATTTTTTTTTGATAACCAAAAAATATTTTTGAAACATATTGTTGCTTGATCAGATAATATTAAATAGGGATGTGGATATAATGGGTAACAATTCAATTTGATTCTCATTCTGATTCCAATTTTGCAATATATTATTTTGTGTAAGAATTTTAATAAAACCTTTTCAAAACAGGTTAAAGGTTACAAAAGCTTCTCTAGGCTGCTGACGTATGACAACTGTATATGTACAGTGAGTAAGTATGGAGATGGATTTTTAAAAAAATGTTTTTAAATCTGACAAAATAATAAAAAATGTTTGGTATTTTTCAAATGTATTTTTTAAAATTATGACTCAATTTAAACTAAGGGAATAAATAAGAATTGCAATTCGGATGTGAATAGTTTTTTTGAGTGTCCCTAATTTTAAATTGTTTTTTTAGGTCAAAATTTGAAGAAATGCAGTAAATTTAGCCAGATAGTGCTTAGCTATTTCCAGCCTTTCATAGGCCACATAAATGAATGTTGCCGACCACATAAAAGGATGTGGCGGGCCACTTTAAAATATGTGGCGGGGCAGATCTGATCAATGGGCCTTGAATTTGGCACCTGTGCTGTAAAGCATTATTCTGGAATACATCAAAATGATCAATTGGAAATTCATGAATTTTCAATTGAATTCAAATTCAGTTCAAGCTCATGGAATTTAATTTGAATTTGGGAAACATTCTCAACTCAATACAGGATTTTGGAATACTGATACGCGGAACATTAATGCCTGGATATACAGGTATTCATTTTCTGAGACATTTTTTTTCATTAAAGCTGTGGGTAAGCTTGAGACTATACCAGCTGACTTTAGATTTACCTTACGTTATTACAGCGTTTCTCAAAGTGTGGGGCGCGCCCCACTGGTGGGGAATAGAGACATGACAGGTGGGGCGCGAGGAACGGGAGGAAATTTCACTTTGATTTTTTAAATTGTTTTATTATTATATTCTTTGATTTTTTGTTTTACTATGCTTTCATTTTCTATACACACTGGAAATCACTTTGTGATTCTGTCTGTGAAATCCGCTATATAGATACATGTAAATTACTTATTTTTCCTGTATGCTTTACATTTCTAGGTAGGAGCGCAAGTTTGACAGACAGCAACAGTAACTAATGGGGCTAAGCGGAAGCTTTGTGAATGGCGAGTCACTGTGCGAGGATTTGCTGTTTTGCAAATACATAAAAAATAGAGCCACTGCTGATGAGCTGTTCAAGATAATGGACAGTTTCCTCAAAGAACACGACCTTAAATGGGAAAACTGTGTGGGCTTTTGCTCTGATGGCGCGCATGGCAAAGTCAAGAAACGGGCTGCAGGCTCTAATAAAGAGGGTTGCGCCAAATGCGCATTGGACACAATGTGTCATTCACCGGGAAGCACTCGCGTCAAGGCAGCTCAGCCCCGAATTCAATGAGGTTTTAACAGTGGCAGTGTCAAGCCTGCAACCCCGATTTGAAAAGCTGTGCAGTGCAAAACAGGCTCATTGCAGCCACTAATGCTGGAGTACTGTAAAACTCATGTTCACTTGCCCTGTCCTCCTTTTTTTGGCAAAGATTGCAAAGTGGCACTTTTATTTTCATTTATTATTGAACTTGATGCAAGTTATTTGATTTATTATTGAACTTGATGCAAGTTATAACACTTTTATTTGATTTATTATTGAACTTGATGCAAGTTATAACACTTTTTTTGATTTATTATTGAACTTGATGCAAGTTATAACACTTTTGTTTTATTTATTATTGAACTTGATGCAAGTTAAAACACTTTTATTTGATTTATTATTGAACTTGATGCAAGTTATAACACTTTTTTTTATTTATTATTGAACTTGATGCAAGTTATTTGATTTATTATTGAACTTGATGCAAGTTATAACACTTTTATTTGATTTATTATTGAACTTGATGCAAGTTATAACACTTTTTTTGATTTATTATTGAACTTGATGCAAGTTATAACACTTTTTTTTATTTATTATTGAACTTGATGCAAGTTATAACACTTTTGTTTTATTTATTATTGAATTGATGCAAGTTATTTTATTTGATATTGAACTTGATGCAAGTTATACTACAGCTGCACAGTTATTTTATTTATTATTGAACTTGATTTTATTTTATGTTATTGAGTTTGAATGTATAAAACTTGATGTTACTTGATGTTCGATAAATTTGTAAATGTTAAGCTTGGCATTAGCGTTCTGTTGGGGCGATGGGGGCAGGTGGGGTTTGAAAACTCCCCCTTGTCCAAAGTGGGGGATGACAAAAAAAGTTTGAGAACCACTGCGTTATTATATCCATCCAATCCATCCACTTTCTACCGCTTGTCTTGAATTATAATTTGATCCATGCTAATTTTATAATTTTCCCCCTCACATGACAAGTGCATATTAGTTATTTTACCAGAGAGATATTAAAACATTCAGGAAATAAAAGATGACCCAATCACCCAACAACCTTCCCAATAGAGGTCTGGGCTGGATCTCACCTTGTAGGGAAAGGATGATTCTGAGAAAATCTAATTACAGAATTATACAGCAAGAGCTTGTTAATAGACACAACAAGAACCCTGAGAATAGGTCAAGGATGAGTCTGCCAGCATGGCCAAAAACATACAGTAAAACAAGGCAACAAATGAGTGGCTGAAGTAGAAGTACATTTAGAACCTCAAGTGGCTCCACTCCAGGTGACCTCAATCCCATAGAAATTATGTGGAGGGAACTGAAACGTTGTGTTGCCTCGTGACAGCCATGAAGTTTCCGGGATTGAAGAGTTATCTGTCAAGAGGAAGAAACCAAAATTTCTCCTGAGATGTGTGCAACCCTGGTGACCAACTACATGTCACGCTCTGGATCAAATTTGGGATAAAAAAAATGTACTTTTTCCCATCTGATTTGTTAAACTGTCTTTCTTTAAAAAAAGAAAAAAAACTGTTATTGCTTGTGTACTTAAGGGGCAAAACTTTCAAAAGTTGCACACGATCAAATAACTAGTTCAGCCTCTGTATTGATCATCATTCACATTCACATCTATGGACAATTTAATCTTTACTCAACCTGACATGCATTCTTTTGGCATGTGAAAGGAAGCAGGTGTTCTGGCGACGAGCGCTCCCCATTGGAATTCATGCACCCTCTGTATATGCAAATGGTATGAATACTATGATTGTATAAATGCTTACCTACTGCATCCAGCTGTGCAGGGGTGGCACCCATAAAACCATCAGTCTACCCAAGGGGCAGCTATAGCTATTATAGTAAGTTACCACCACCAATTATGGAGTGAATCTTCTTCGTATAATTGCTGATATGAAATAATAATAATAACACAGCAGTAAAATCGAACCCACGTCATGTGGCATAAAAGGTACGTTGAGTAGGCCATTAGAGAGAGATTAAGGCCCACCAAAAAAGGGAGCCACCGGGAAGTGGTTGTGGCCTTCATGGACTGACTAATTAAGGGGGGCTAGTGGGGGATTGATTTATGACCCCCGGAATTGGGCATGGCCTAAACCGGAAACAGGAAGTATACATCATATCCAGCGGCCATTTTAATTTTGTAGTTTTTTAAGCTGTCCGTCATCTCGGTTGTAGTCCTAATTGATTTATGACTCCTACAGGCTGACAAGGGTATTACAGTTTGTAGTTTTGGCGTGTAGTAGCCATCTTGGGTGGAGTCCAAGAATGTGTCTTTATGGATGTTAATGTTTCTCCTAGGAGACCGTCCAAATGCATGATGAATCACTATGCATGATTACATGTACATAATGACAGTTACCACAGAGAGCTAACAAATGTTAGTTCCTATGGATTAGTGTTGGTTTTTTTCCCCTAACTGGTATTGCCTTTAACACGGTCACACGTGATATACCGACAAGCAGCATCATAGCGACCAAAAGTCTGCCAAATCAGAGAGCCAGCTAATTATCATCAGGAGTCTGTCTCAGCACATGGTGACATCAATATTCATTTGTAATCATTACATGTCAGCTCATGTTAGCTCCACTAACCACGTTAAACCCAGATTCCGAACTAACAAAGGTTTTAACTCATTCTCTTTCTATGCCACATCAATGTGGAATATGCTCCCAACAGGTATAAAAGAAAGGGCATCTCTATCCTCCTTCAAAACCGCAATAAAAGTTCACCTCCAGGCAGCTACAACCCTAAACTAACACCCTCCCCGGATTGCTAATAATCAAATGTAAACAATCAAATGCAGATACTTTTTCTTATGCCTTCTGATCTCTCTCTCTCTTTCGCTCTCTCTCTCTCTCTCTATGTCCACTACTTTCTTTCTTTCTTTCTTTTAGCTTATTTCGAACATGAACACATTTACATCAGTTTGTTTCATAATACACCTTACGGTGCAACCTGGACACATCATCAGTGACTCTCCCGGGGTCATAGGGTGTTTCGGGTCTTAATCAAACACCCTCTCCCGGGCGACCCAGCCGAGGGTGATCAGTCCCTCGACTTGTGTCCAGGTAGCGCTCCACGCCACGCGTCCCCCCTCCGACGGTCTGCCCCGGGGTTGCGCCGGTGGTGCTTGGAGGTTCCAGGCACTGTGGGGAATGTCCGGGCCTGGGTCCTCCTCCGTCTCATCAGGGCCGTACAAGGTACTGGCCCTGTGCGTTGCACCACGGGTTTCCTCAGGCAGCCTATCTTGATCTTATGTGTCTTCATAATACATCACACAATTTCATATCATTTCATTTACATCATGCCCGAAAAGGAGTAGGAAGAAGCAAAGCTTATTTAATCCTACCCCTTTCCCACTTCAAAGCGTTTACAATTATATAAAATCATTTACTGACCTTTTTATATAATAAAATAACATCTATGAATTAGTATATACAACAGTTTGTAATATGTAATTAATTAATTCAGTCATTATTAACATACTGAGATGAAGAATATTTTCAATAAGGTTGGAAGTTTTTCTCATAATTCTTCTTCTTTGTACTTTTTAAGCACTATTAATTTAAACAACCTCTTAAACTGGATCATGTCAGTACAATTTTTAACTTATTTACTTAATCCATTCCATAATTTAATTCCACATACTGTTATGCTAAAAGTTTTAAGTGTTGTACGTGCATATAAATGTTTTAAATTATTTTTTCCTCTAAGGTTATATTTCTCCTCTTTAGTTGAGAAGAAATGTTGTACATTCTTTGGTAGCAGGTTATAGATTGCTTTGTACATCATTTTAGCTGTTTGCAATTTTACCAAATCACCAAACTTTAATATTTTTGACTTAATAAATAAAGGGTTTGTATGTTCTCTATATCCAACATTATGTATTATTCTAACTGATCTTTTTTGTAACATGGTTAACGAATGTAGCGCACATTTGTAGTTATTTCCCCATATTTCTGCACAATAACTCAGATATGGTAACACTAGTGAGCAGTAGAGAATATGAAGTGATTTTTGGCCCAGGACGTGTTTTGTTTTATTCATTATTGAAATGTTTTTTGCTACCTTATGTTGTATGTTTTGTATATGAGATTTCCAGTTCATTTTATCATCTATTAATACTCCCAAAAATCTGGTTTCTTTTACCCTTTCGATGTCTACTCCGTCTATTTGTATTTGCGTATGATGCTCTTTCCTACTATTACCAAATAGCATTATTTTAGTTTTACTGAGATTCAAAGATAGTCTGTTTTTGTCAAACCATCTTTTTAATTTGTTCATTTCTTCTGTTATTATTTGTATTATCTTCTGTGTGTTCTCTCCTGAACAGAAAGCAGTTTTATCATCTGCAAATAAAACTAACTTTAAGTCCTTTGTAACTTTACAAATGTCGTTCATATAAAGATTAAACAATTTTGGTCCCAGTATTGATCCCTGCGGCACACCACAGGATATATCTAGCCGTGTTGACATATTTTCACCCATCTTCACATATTGCTTCCTGTTGGTTAAATAGCTTCTTACCCAGTTCAATACCAAACCTCTGATGCCATATCGTTCTAATTTTTGTATTAAAATATGATTAATTGTATCAAATGCTTTTGTTAAGTCCATGAATACTGCTGCCGCACATTCTTTACCATCTATTGCATTGGTAATTTCCTCTGTTATTTTAATTAATGCTATTGATGTTGAGATATTTGCTCGAAATCCATATTGGTTCTCCACGAGCGTCCCACTTTTGTTTATAAATAAATCTAATCGACTATTGAAAAATTTTTCCATGATTTTGGAGAATTGTGGAAGTAATGAAACTGGTCTGTAGTTAGTAAACTGGTGTACGTCTCCATTCTTATAGATTGGTACGACTTTTGCAATTTTCATTTTGTCTGGGAATTTTCCGGTTAAAAATTATACATTGGTGATATATGTCAGAGGTTCTGAAATGTCTTCTATAACCTTTTTTATCGTTACCATATCTATTCCATGACAGTCAGTTGAAGTCTTGGATTTACAATTTTTTACAATTTTGATTATTTCTTCTTTTGTTACACTTTTAAGAAACATGGAATTGGGATTTCTGTCTATGAGCTCACTCAAGTCCTCAACTGACCCATCATCTGCATTTGGAATTCTTTGATCCAGATTTGTTCCGATATTAACAAAATAATCATTGAAACGTTCAGCTATTTGGTTCATATTGTCATTTTTTGTATGTCCATCTAGAAAGTACTGGGGGTAATCTTTCTTAGCACCATTTTTAATGATGCTATTTAGGATGCCCCATGTTGCTCTCATGTTGTTTTTGTTCTTGTTTAATAATTGACTGTAGTATTCCTTCTTACATGTTCGTAGTATACCAATTAGCTTGTTTTTATATTTCTTATACTTATTTTCTGCCTCTATAGATCTTTGTGTTATAAATATTCAATACAGTGTGTTTTTTTTGTGACAAGCATTTTTCAGTCCTTTTGTCATCCACGGTTGGTTGTTTTTCTTTTGCTTCTTACTACGTTCTTTCCATGGGCAATGTTTATCATAGAGTGTTAGAAAGGTGTTGACAAAATTCCCATATGCATCATCTACATCATCTTCATTATATACATTGTCCCAAATTTGTTTCCTCAGATCCTTCTTGAAAAAAATCATTCCTTCCTCTGTACATAGTCTTTGAAATGTCTTTTTGTCAATGTTCTTCTTCCTGTAGTTCCCATCATAAATAGTAAAGACTGGCAGATGGTCGCTGATGTCGGTTGTTAACAGTCCACTTTTTATATTATTATCAAAGAAATTAGTGAATATATTGTCAATAAGTGTAGCACTGTGACTTGCAATTCTGGTTGGCCTTGTGATTTGAGGATACAAACTCATACTATACATTTTATTACTTGCTGTCCATATCCTACACCCCCCCCCCACCACCACCACCACACCCCTGATTGTAAATAATGTAAATAATTCAATGTGATTATCTTGTGTGATGACTGTATTATGATGATAGTATATATCTGTATCATGAATCAATTTAAGTGGACCCCGACTTAAACAAGTTGAAAAACGTATTCGGGTGTTACCATTTAGTGGTCAATTGTACGGAATATGTACTTCACTGTGCAACCTACTAATAAAAGTCTCAATCAATCAATCAATCAAAACGTTTCTACCGAAGCAAAAACTCTTGCCTTTAACACAGTCACATAGGATATACTACCGAAGCAGCATCATAGTGACTATCGATGATGCCTCTCATTGGTCGGCATTGTTGTACCCACAATGCATTGCACTCACACAACAGAGTTAGTACCATGAGTGGAAATGATGGGCCAGATAATGACCCTCTCAATACCCCCTGCATTCTCCAGGTGGCTCTTTGAGAAAGCTGACATGTAATGATTACATATGAATATTGATGTCACCATGTGCTGAGACAGACTCCTGATGATAATTAGCTGGCTCTCTGATTTGGCAGACTTTTGGTCACTGTTATGCTGCTTCAACGGTAAACCATATGTGACTGTGTTAAAATCAAGTGTTTTTAATTCTGCAAAAACATGGTTGCTATGATACTGTTTCGACGGCATATCATATACAACTGGGGCACTATGATGCTGATTCGGTAGAAAAAAGTGGTCACTATGATACTGTATCAGCTGTATGTCATATGCAATTTGGTCACTATGATGCTGCTTCAGTAGTATATCATATGTGACTGTGTTAAAGGCAAGAGTTTTTGCTTCGGCAGAAACGTGGTCGCTGTGATGCTTCTTCGATGGTATATCATATGCGACCTGGTTACTATGATGCTGCTTCGACGGTATATAATATGTGACCTGGTTACTATGATGCTTCTTCGGCGGTATATCATATGTGACCGTGTTAAAGGCAATACCAGTTAGGGGAAAATAACCAACACTAATCCATAGGAACTAACATTTGTTAGCTCTCTGTGGTAACTGTCATTATGTACATGTAATCATGAATAGTGATTCATCATGCATTTGGACGGTCTCCTAGGAGAAACACTGATATCCATAATTTTTAAAGACAAATTCTTGGACTCCACCCGAGACGACCACTACACGCCCAAACTACAAACTGTAATACACTTGTCAGCCTGTAGGAGTCATAAATCATTAAGGACTACAACCAAGTTGATGGACAGCTTAAAAAACTACAAAATAAAAAAGACCGCCGTATATTATGTATACTTCCTATTTCCGGTTTAGGCCATGCCCACCTCCGGGGGTCATAAATCAATCCCCCGCTAGCCCCCCTTAATTATTGTCCATGGGGGCCACGCCCACTTCCTGGGGGGTCATAAACCCCCCTCAGTTCCAGTCATAAAACAATCCCACACATCCACCGGTGGTCCCCCTTTTTGGTGGACCTAAATCTCTCTCCGCCATTACACAACCAGCAAATTGCTAAAAACGTAGCTATATGTAGCATATATATACATTGTTTGGTTTTAATTTTGTGTCATTAATACTGCTTACAGACAGTAAATGGTTTGGAATAAGTTTGCTGTCAAATTTAATATCATACACTCTTATTGTTTTATTCTATTGGCATTAATAAAGAATACAACTATTCTTATTCTCTATCTAAAACAGATACAGACTGCAGCTCTCAAAAGCTCACATTTTCATTGGAGTTTCCGCGGTATATGGGTTATCGAATCTCTTCGCAAATTCAGAACCGCGTCCCGAATTGGTCACGTGGTACGGCTGGGTAGCGAGCCTTCACACGTAATTTTTGGCTCCTCCCCTACATGAAGCAAGCCTTGATACACGCTTTGAGGAAACGCCCCCTCCATTACTCAAGACACACCACGAAGCCTCGGCAAATGTTGTCACATCACTAGATTAAGCACACTCCCACCACCCGCAGGATATGTGTGCGCCGGCTGCAGTCTTACTACGTTCATATGCTTCAAATCGCTCCAGCTCTGAGCCACCCCTAGACACGCCACTAAATGGGGGCTGACCTCGTGTGGGCCCGGTTGCTGGTGGACTAACTATCTGCCTGCGTGCAGTGTGATCTTTTACTGTCCACTGCTTCTCTCTTGCCTTGTCCTCTGCTAGGCGCGTCTATCTATGACCAGCCACCGGCCCTGCGTGGCGGCACAGCTCTGAGGTTCCTGTCGCTGGCCGGCCTGGCTGCGCAGAGTCGGTGGTCCCTTGTTTCCTGGGCACCGCACCTGCTGTTTTGTGTTGGGCTCTCTGGGTGGCTGGAGTCGTATTTTGGCTCCGGCACACACTGTGAGACAAATATATTGTACTTTAAATACAAATTCATATACATACTCACATTCACACATTTATTCAAACATATACACACACACATGTATATTCATTCATTAATACATACATACGCACATGCATAGGTACTCACGCACATACATACACAAATACAGTACTTACATACACACTCACGGTGATTGGAGCATATACTTATTGGTCACAAGTGACATTCATGAAGTTTGGTTCTTTTACGAATTTATTATGGGTCTACTGAAAATGTGACCAAATCTGCTGGGTCAAAAGTATACATACAGCAATGTTAATATTTGGTTACATGTCCCTTGGCAAGTTTCACTGCAATAAGGTGCTTTTGGTAGCCATCCACAATCTTCTGGCAAGCATCTGGTTGAATTTTTGACCACTCTTCTTGACAAAATTCGTGCAGTTCAGCTAAATTTGTTGGTTTTCTGACATGGACCTGTTTCTTCAGCATTGTCCACACGTTTAAGTCAGGACTTTGGGAAGGCCATTTTAAAACCTTAATTCTAGCCTGATTTAGCCAGTCCTTTACCACTTTTGACTGCAACCAAGACCCAACCTTCGGGCTGATGATTTTAGGTTGTCCTAAAGAATTTGGAGATAATCCTCCTTTTCCATTGTCCCATTTAAAGCACCAGTTCCATTGGCAGCAAAACAGACCCAGAGCATAATACTAACACCACCATGCTTGACTGTAGTATTGGTGTTCCTGGGATTAAAGACCTCACCTTTTCTCCTCCAAACATATTGCTGGGTATTGTGGCCAAACAGCTCAATTTTTGTTTCATCTGACCACAGAACATTTTCTCCAGAAGGTCTTATCTTTGTCCATGTGATGTCAAAAAATAAGTGAAAGTAAAAGTATTTGGCAGACGCTTTTATCCAAAGCGACATACATAAAAAATACATATAAAACAATCACTGTAAACATTATCATTTAAGGGAAGAATGTAATACAAAATATCAATACAAAGTGTCAAGACAGAATAAACTCTCTGCTGCTGCAGTAACTGAGATACAGTCTATAGGTCCCTAAGATATATAGATATCTATTGTATTCATACATTGTTTATGTAGGATATACGCATGTAAATATAACCTAATCATTTTGTTTCTTCAATTTAAAAAGAGATGACCGTTTTTTCACCCTTTTCTGGGATTCTATATAACTTATATAACATGTCTATATTTGATCTCGGACGTCTGGTCATTTATAGCATATAAGAATATTCTATTACTGTTAAGCAAACTATGAATAATAAAACATGCCAAAACATGTGTCCTTTATCATAGCTACACGTATGACAAAAATGCGCGTGAAAATCAGTGCTATTCAGTGAGGTAAGATGAATTAAATGCGCTGACAGTTCATTACTCCTGCCAAATGAATTGCACTGAGTGGAGCGGATCACCACTCCAAGATGGCAGCCCCGCGTCTCGTCAGGGCCAGTAGGCAGTAGCGCTCGATGCTGCGTATTCTTATAAGATGTCTATGGTTATAGCGTTAGCAGTGAGTTTACAGCCTCACTGATTTAACTACATAGCAAATAAATGTCACGTTACTTAGCCAATAAACATTAGCTTACCTTCAAAACTTACCCTTCTTTGTGCAACTTCAAATGTCGAAAGAAGTTGGAAGTTGTTGCGTCTCCGTCTGTAATCTTCAAACTGCATGTTTTGCATAATGAAATTCGTTTTTTGTTGACCAAGTCGTAGTTTTTATACCCGAACGAAACCAACTTTGGCACAATTTTTTCTCACTGCCGTGTTGTTTGATATTTGTTCTTCGTTGGTTTTCCTGCAATTTGATTGGATGAATGCTGTGGGATGAAAATAATGTAGATCTAATTTGATTGGCTGTTGTATTGAGCGCACACGCTGGCAGAAACACAATGTAACAGACACACACACGTATACAATGAAAGATACGGAGCGGTCCTGAATAACTTTTTAATCTTTGGGTTTTGGGGAAAGTAGCAAGTCATGTCAAGTCAAAAGGCTCAAGTCCAAGTGAAGTCACAAGTCATTGATGTTAAAGTCTAAGTCAAGTTGCAAGTCTCTTTACATTTTGTCAAGTCAAGTCTAAAGTCATCAAATTCATGACTCGAGTCTGACTCGAGTCCAAGTCATGTGACTCGAGTCCACACCTCTGTAAAACAGGCCCCAAAACCGAGCCCTGGGCAACTCCACATGACAGGTTGGACACATTGGACAATACATCATTAAAATCAACAATAAACGTTTTTATATTTATATAAGTAGTAAACCACTGGAGGACAGCACCAAAAAACCCAATCGCAGATTTGAGTCGATTAAGTGAATTATATTTACATCATGAAATGAATTATGTTTATACAGCTCTTTTCTCTAGAGACTCAAAGCGGTTTACATAGTGAAACCCATTATCAACATCATTAAGATACATCTAAACCAGTGTGGATGGTACTGGGAGCAGGTGGGTAAAGTGTCTTGCCCGCTCTACCAACCGAGCCACGCCAGACCAAGTATACTATGATCCACAGTTTTAAAGGCAGATGTCAAATCGAGTAAAACCAAAACTGTGTACCGACGAGAGTCAGCGGCCATTGGACACTTTTCAAAAGAACAGTTTTGGTGGAGTGGATTGCCCTAAAAGCCATATTTATATTTATCATAAAAATCATGACGTTAGCTGCTTAGCTACCACTTTTTCCATGATATTTGACATGAAAGAAAGTTTTGATATGGGCTGGTAATTTATAGGCGCCACCAGATCAAGATTAGGCTTTTTAAGAATAGGATTTACTACAGCATGTTTAAAAAAGCTGGGGACTGAGCCAGACTGAAGTGATAGGTTTATTAATATTATCACCCAAGGACCGACAACATTTAAGAGCAGTGGTGTAGGAACAATGTCCACTACGCTCGATGTGGGTTTCATCTTGCCCACTAAAACCTGAACATCCTGTAGGCTGACAGGAGTGAAGAAAGACCATAAACACACAGGGGCTGTTAAAGTGCACAAGCTATTCAAAGGAGGACTGATACTATCCTAATGTCTTGCACAAAGAAGTAAAAAAATCTATTACAGCCATCCTGTGTGTACACAGGCACATTGGAAGTTGGAAGATTGATGCAACACGATTTTCAATAGTTTCAATTAAGACATAAGGGTTTTTCTTATAAAGCAAAACAAGATGTTAAAAGAAAGCTGATTTCATTTAATTTAGTCTTATTATAATGTCTTTAAAATGGAGTTTATGCACATCTACTTTCCACAAATGTTCCACTTTACGACAGCTTCTCCTAAAGCTGAAGATAGCTTTTTTTCATCCATGAACAATGTTTCTTATGAGAGCATAGATTGTTTTTAACTGCTGCTACTGTGTTCAAAACAGTCAGACAATGGCTATTGAAGTTTGTCAGAAATATGTCAACATCATCACAGCTAGCAAAGGTAGTTAGGTCAAAAGAGGCAGAAAACCCACCGATTGCAGATTCATTGAGAATACGTGTTTGTTTCTTCACTTTGGAAGTAGTTTGTGCCAGTGAGAAAGACAAATTAAAAACAATACAACAGGGGTCGTTAGTTTGAAGATCCTTAATAATTAATTGGCCAATTTTCACTCCAAAAGAAAGGACCGAATCTAAAGTATGACCTTTTGTGTGAGTAGGACCTGACACATGCTGTAAAAAATGGAAGGAATCCATAAGAGCTACCAGCTCAACTACCAAGGGACAAGATTAGTTATCAACACGGAGATTGAAATCACCAATAATAGACTGTCAAGTTTAACAATAGATGACATGAATTTGGTAAATTAATCTAGAAATGAACGAACAGGACCAGGCGATCAGTAGATTAAAACACAGTAAAAATAATGTTTAGTTCCCACCTTACATGTTAAAGTTAAAGTACCACTGATAGTCACACACACACTAGGTGTGGTGAAATTACCCTTTGCATTTGACCCATCCAGTGAGTAGCAGCAGTGGCCGCGCTCGGGAATCATTTTGGTGTTTTAAACCCCAATTCCAACCCTTGATGCTGAGTGCCAAGCAGGGTGGTAATGGGTCCTATTTTTATAGTCCTTGGTATGACTCCGCCGGGGTTTGAACTCACGACCTACCGATCTCTGGGCGGACACTCTTAACCACAAGGCCACTGAGCATTGTCTGTTGCACGAAGGAGTTGTAGATGTTCGTGCCCATCAGTCTGCAGCAGAAAGAGTCTTAGTAGACAAGTGCTAAGCGTGAGGCACGTAGTCCCGAACACGGTAAAATAACCCAGAGGGCACAGCTGGTTAAGATAAAATAACTAATTCTCCCGCTGCAAAGTTTCCGCCAGGCACATAAAATCCAACTAGACATGAAGAGGTCATTAAGGAGATGTGTTTGGTTAGTTATCGATCTAGCATTCTGCAGGCACAAGCATACAGTCGTTTCCTCTCAAGCCTGTGAGAAGCTGTGGCACAGCGGCCGCAGGCATCCGTGGTGCACACAGCTCTGTAGGGGAAGATGTCTGGCCAGCGGCAGATGACGCAGTCGGGTGGCCAGAGACGAGGGGGACACAGGCTGGATCCACCGCAATCCATGTGTTTCCAAGTGGACATTAGACAGAGTTATTACAGGTAGCCTCCCCAAAGTTGATGTCCTTGAGCTGCACTTTTTCTTCTTCCCCAGATGTAAAAAAGGTATTTCCTGACAGCCCGCAGGTAGACAGACCGAAGGTGTCACAGCAAGTAGGCGATATGACAGCAAGTGTTCTGTAGTGTAGCTGAGGAAGCCTTGCCGGCCTGTGTCAGCGAGGCGGTTCCCAGGCGCAACCGCAGACAAGCGAAAAACACTCCACAGCAGCGCGATCTCCATCGCGATGATAAAATACAAAGAGCAGGAAAAATTAAAACAAGTTGACGATAGAATACAAAGTGCTGTAAAGGTTTAAAACAAGTTACATCCACATCAGGCCGATGAACTGCTTAAATTACACGATAAAAACAAGTTTAAAAAAAAGATGAGGTGGCGACTTGTCCAGGGTGTACGCCGCCTTCCGCCCGAATGCAGCTGAGATAGGCTCCAGCACCCCCGCGCTCCCGAACGGGACAAACGGTAGAAAATGGATGGATGGATGAAAAACACATGGTGAGAAAGATACATTTCTACATTTTCGACATCTTTACATGACACCAGGAAATAATAAACCGTACATTTGATCGTTTAATAGTTTATAGTGTAGATTGTACTCACATTAAAGGTTCGGTCAATGCATGTCCTAATGCAAGGCTCACTTCTGCATTCATTTGATTCATAAGCATGCGCCGATACGGAAAGATGTTCCATATTCACACATACAGGTATATACTACAGTACATTCGCGCTCACATAGGTACCTAAGCTCCCGCATACATACACAAATACAGTACATACCTACACACTCAAGGTACATACATCCACACGCACATTCACTGTAGAAACATACATATAACATACATATACACATACTGTACATATACAAGCACATACTGTATGCATACTTACAGTCACGCATATAATCACGTTTCATCAAACATATATAACGTTGTTCCTCTAGGGCAGGGGTCCCCAAACTGGAGGCTGGGCTGTATATATATATATATATATATATATATATATATATGGAGGCTGGGCTGTATATATATATATATATATATATATATATATATATATATATATATATATATATATATATATATATATATATTCCGAGCGCGATGATGTCACGTTACCGATGGGAAAATACATTTTTAGACAATATGATTTGCCTGAGCGACTAGGAGACACCAAGAGTAACAATTGGTAGAAAATGGATTAGAAAGGACAGATTTAAAATAATAATAATTAAAAAATATATATATATATTTTTTAACTTGGGACTTCCCGCGGGCCGGATTTTGGATGCTGCAGTAGTTTGGGGACCTCTGCCATTGGGAAACTGGATAACACATGGCACACTGACAAAGCTTAAACTATTGTTACTATACTATACTATAACAATCTACAAGGTTAATACAGTTCGCTTCTCTTTCTTCTCTTACATTTATCTGCTTTCTTTTGTATTTCAAGTTCCATCCATCCGTCTTCTTCCGCTTATCCGAGGTCGGGTCGCGGGGGCAGCAGCCTAAGCAGGGAAACACAGACTTTCCTCTCTTCGGCTTCCCCGAACACCTCCCATGTCCGTGTTTTTGCCTCCGCGACCGCTGAAACCGCACACCGCTTGGCCTGTCGGTACCTGTCTGCTGCCTCCGGAGTCCCATTAGCCAAAAGAGCCCGATAGGACTCTTTCTTCAGCTTGACGGCATCCCTCACTGCTGGTGTCCACCAGTGGGTTCTAGGATTACCGCAACGACAGGCACCAACCACCTTGCGGCCAGTGTTGGGTTAATTACTGAAAACCAGTAACTAGTTACAGTTACTAGTTACTTTATTTCAAAAGTAACTCAGTTACTAACTCAGTTACTTACACCAAAAAGTAATGCGTTACTGTGATAAGTAACTATTTAGTTACTTTTTTTGTTTCTTCTTTTTTTTATTAAAAGCTCCTATTAATGCTCTTTAAGCCTTCATTACAGTACTGTTATTGCACTGGAGAATAATACAATCTGTTGATCAACTTGACATGCATTTGCATCACTGAACTCTGCTAAGCAATGTGGTCTACATACAACACACAAAGACAAAGATATGTTTCAAAGGGCCAATTTATTTCAGGCCAGAACAAATTGACAAAACTATTTTAAATAGCTGCAACATAACATACATAAGTAACAAACAGCATAATAACAACATAGCTGTAAACCTGGCTTCACCTAAGGAAGGCACACGTGACATACACAAAGCCTAACCAGGCAGATTTGAATTGTTGTTTTGGTCAGTAGACGGGATCTTTGATCCAAGACACAACTTACATTTAACTAAAATGTTATTTTCTTTGTGCTTGAGAAAAGAAAAGAAGTGAGAATATATCATACTTGCCAACCCTCACGAATTTCAGTGCCTCTCCCCGGGACAACCATTTTCCCGAATTTCTCCCGATTTTCAGCCGGACTTAAGGCATGCCCCCTCCAAGTCCGTGCGGACTTGAGTGAGGACAGCCTGTCGTCACGTCCGCTTGGCCAACCAAAAAGTAACCACAGAACACTTTACGGTATAGTGTTCTGTAGTTAATTTTTGGTTGGCCAACGGTTTACGGTATCCGCTCCCCACACCCAGACACACACAGAGCGCGCCTCCGGCTTGTGACACAAGAGATTCAGAAGGACAACACTGCAGCGCTCCAATAAAACACACTCAGGTCTTCTGTTTCTAGCCGATACTACATAAAAAATAACGTAAAATAACGCAGTAACACATCATGTAGTAACAATAACTGAGTTACTGAATATAAAAAATAACGCGTTAGATTACTAGTTACCGTTACTTTGTAACGCGTTAGTCCCAACACTGCTTGCGGCCACAGCTCCAATCGGCCGCCTCGACAATAGAGGTACGTAACATGGTCCACTCGGACTCAATGTCCAGCACCTCCCTCGTGACATGTTCAAAGTTCTTCCGGAGGCGGGAATTGAAACTCTCTCTGGGCAGGAGACTCTGCTAGGCGTTCCCAGCAAACCCTCACAATGCGTTTGGGCCTGCCAGGTCTGTCCGGCATCCTCCCCCACCATCAAAGCCAACTCACCACCAGGTGGTGATCGGTAGAAAGCTCCGCCCCTCTCTTCACCCGAGTGTCCAAAACATGAGATCGCAAATCCGATGACACAACTACAAAGTCGATCGTGAAATTGCGGCCTAGGGTGTCCTTGGTGCCAAGTGCAAATATGGATAACCTTATGTTTGAACATGGTGTTTGTTATGGACAATCTGTGACGAGCACAAAAGTCCAATAACAAAACACCACTCGGGTTCAGATCCGGGCGGCCATCCTTCCCAATCACGCCTCTCCAGGTTTCACTGTCGTTGCCAATATGAGCGTTGAAGTGCCTCAGTAGAACGAGGGAATCACGCGGGGAAGCACTATTGTTATCATTACACAACATGTGTACGTTTCATGTAAATACCTGAATGTTGTGCGATGTTTTGTCAATGTGGAACCAATGTCTCATTGTCCCTCCTACTGCAATAATTACGTGACAACTGTCTTTTTATATGCGTTGGACACGCCTTCCAACTTCCCTTTTGTTTATGATAACGGGAGAGGTAGGCGTCCATGCAACTATAGAAAAAGTATTGTCTTGTTAAGAACTTAAGTTCACTTTCTTGTTCATTATTATATTTGTGTAGGGGCTCGACGATGGCAGAAAGTTATTGACAACAATTGTATTCTGTGTATTATCAGTAAAGTGCAACTAAGCAGCAACCCATGGTGTCGGTCGTGTTCCATAAAATCCACACAACGCAGAGGAAAAGTGGTTGGGGGTGGGGGGCGTGGTTGGGGGTGTGGTTAAGAGGGGAGGAGTATATTTACAGCTAGAATTCACCAACTCGAGTATTTCATATATATTTCATATATATATATATATATGTATGGAATACTTGACTTTCAGTGAATTATATATATATATATATATATATATATATATATATATATATATATATATATATATATATATATATATATATATATATATATATATATATATATATATATACACTACCGTTCAAAAGTTTGGGGTCACCCAAACAATTTTGTGGAATAGCCTTCATTTCTAAGAACAATAATAGACTGTCAAGTTTCAGATGAAAGTTCTCTTTTTCTGGCCATTTTGAGCGTTTAATTGACCCCACAAATGTGATGCTCCAGAAACTCAATCTGCTCAAAGGAAGGTCAGTTCTGTAGCTTCTGTAACGAGCTAAACTGTTTTCAGATGTGTGAACATGATTGCACAAGGGTTTTCTAATCATCAATTAGCCTTCTGAGCCAATGAGCAAACACATTGTACCATTAGAACACTGGAGTGATAGTTGCTGGAAATGGGCCTCTATACACCTATGTAGATATTGCACCAAAAACCAGACATTTGCAGCTAGAATAGTCATTTACCACATTAGCAATGTATAGAGTGTATTTCTTTAAAGTTAAGACTAGTTTAAAGTTATCTTCATTGAAAAGTACAGTGCTTTTCCTTAAAAAATAAGGACATTTCAATGTCACCCCAAACTTTTGAACGGTAGTGTATGTATATATATATATATATATATATATATATATATATATATATATATATATATATATATATATATATATATATATATATATATATATATATATATATATATATATATATATTTTATTTTTTTATTATACATATAAATAAAATAAATACTTGAATTTCAGTGTTCCGGAGGCTATCCAGTAGATGGCAGTATTGTCCTGTTTAAGAGTGTCACAACATTGCTGTTTACGGCAGACGAACTGCTTTACGGTAGACGAAAACGTGACTGCTGTTGTTGTGTGTTGTTACCGCGCTGGGAGGACGTTAATGAAACTGCCTAACAATAAACCCACATAAGAAACCAAGAACTCGCCCTCGATCATTCTAAGGTTATAACGTGATTGGGCAGGCACGCTGTTTATATTGTGGGAAAGTGGACGTGAAAACAGACTGTCGCCGCTGTCCTCACTCAGGTCCTCATTGAGCTGGAGGGGGCGTGGCCTCCAGCTCCGGCTGAATTCCGGGAGTTTATCGGGAGAAAATTTCTTCCGGGAGGTTATCGGGAGAGGCGCTGAATTCCGGGAGTCTCCCGGTGAAACCGGGAGGGTTGACAAGTATGGCATAGTGCAGACCTGGGCATTCTGCGGCCCGCGGGCCGCATCCGGCCCTTTGTACGTCCCTGTCCGGCCCGCGTGAGGCCAATCATAAATTACAAAATATATTTAAAAAAGTATCTATTTTGAGTGTGCAATACAACGGTGCTGCTTTTGTTTTGAAAAGCGTTATTTGTATTACTTCCGTGTGGACGTATGCTCGTGCGCGCAGCGGCAATCACAAATTACAAAATACATTTTAAAAAACATCTTTGTCGTGTGTGCAATACAACTGTGCTGCTTTTATTTTGAAAAGTGTTATTTATGGCCGTATGTCCTGTGGGTGAAGGCGCACAGCGACAAGTGATGCCCGGTTATCCCCGAGACGCTAAAAAGAGAAAAGTTGATGACGAATGGCATGTTTTCAACAAGACATGGACTGCCAAGTAAAGGTAAAGCCGTGTGCTTAATTTGTGGTACACAGGTTGCTGTGTTTAAAGAATTAGTGTAACGACCTGCTGAAGTTGATGTTGTCTTCTTGAGTTGCGTAAATGAGGAGTGAGGATAGACATGCGTGTGGAAGGAACAAGATAAGTTGAGCTGTGTTAGTATAGCTTGCTCAATAAAAGTTTAAAAAGAGTGTCAGACTTGGTGTGCACTTCTTCTGGACGCTACAATTGGTGTCAGAAGTAAAACTGCGCATACTGCGCTGTTTGTGTGCTATGTCATCGGGAGGTACGTGCCACGTGAGGAGCTCGCCGCAAAGAGAGAGAGAGAGAGGGAGGGATGGAGGGAGGGAGGAGAGAGGCAGCGTTTACAGGTGCTTTGCCATGGGGGAATTCCGCCCTCAATGAAGACTCCCAGGTTTGATGGCAAGGCAAACTGGGAGGCATTTCATCCCACTTCTGACATCAATTGTAGCGTCCAGAAGAAGTGCACACCAAGTCTGACGCTCTTTTTAAACTTTTATTGAGCAACCTATACTAACACAGCTCAACTTATCTCGTTCTTTCCACACGCACATCTATCCTCACTCCTCATTTCCGCAACAGCAACGCTTCCTCCTTCTTCGCCAATCACCTTACAGGTGTGCTACGTTCACAACAAAGAGGATGCAGGATAAAGTGACAGAAATTGAAATTTTTGCATTGTATTACACATCAGGAAGTGTTGTGTAAGAAAGTGTTAAAAATAAAACCATCAAAAGCCATCTGCTTTTGTATAAAGATAAGTTAGGTTAAATGAAAATATTATTATTATTATTATCTATCTTACGGTATATCAAAAATAATTTAAGCAACATTTTATTGAAATATTGTCGGTGTGGCCCTCCAGCAGTGCTCGGGTTGCTCATGCGGCCCCCGGTAAAAAATTAATTGCCCACCCCTGGCATAGTGTCACATTTGGAATGGGTTGGTGTCGAGCAGTCCTAGCTTCATGATAGACCAACCAGTTTTTAACCCGCTACTGACCCCCATCTCTAGCTCTACGCCAGTTACTCAAACAGTGCGTGAACCCGCGCAAGTCATATCTGTTGATGCTTTTGGAGACATGATCACAACTTTAGCTAAACAGATAGGAGACAACATCTCTGCCAACATCAGTATAATGCACCAGCCAAGTGCCTTTCAGCCTCAGTCCACCGCTGTGAGCCCTTCCTCCGGGCATGATGGTTCGCCACAAGTGAAAGTTGTTGTGCAGCCTGACGTCAAAGCACCACCTTACTTTAGGGGCGATCATGCCGATGTGTTCTCAATTCATGAATGGGTAGACATGATGAAATGTTACCTAAATAGAGTAAAAAGTGACAGTCCTCCTGAAATGTTTGAGCTAATTATGTCCAGACTAACAGGCAAAGCGAGGGATGAATTATGTCCAGACTAACAGGCAAAGCGAGGGATGTTGTAAAGGTGTTGCTGCGCAGCTGCCCTGAACTGAATACAGCTGACCTGCCCACTGCAGTGTTTGACATTTTGAAAGGTAACTTCAGTGAGCTATCACATTCTAACTTGCCTATGAAAGACTTTTACTACACTATTCCCCATTCTGGTGAGAGTGCTATGGACTATTGGATCCGCCTTAACAAGTCCATTGATGCTGCTGATGAGTGTCTCCATAGGCGAGGCAAATCTGTTGAGGACCCCACTGCTGAAGTTGTCATGATGTTTATTAACCACTGTCCTGACCCTCATCTTGCCTTGTTGATTCAAATAAAGACGCCTGAGCAGTGGACTGCAGCTGAGGTTCAAGAGTGTCTGGATGCTCACATAAGAAATGTTGGAAAGACAGCGGCCCAGTCTCAATGTATGACGGACTTGTCAGCTTACAGTCAAAGCCCAGTGACTGATTATTATTTGCCGCAGGCTGTCTTGGTAGCACGCCAGCAGTCGTTGCTTTCTGTTCCTCAACCTTCCCCTGCCCTTTCCTGCAGTCAGCCTCCGTCTGATGCTCTTGTGGCTGTCGCACATCAGTCCGCCTCCCCATTCCACCCATCTTCTGCTGTCAATGTGGAGCCGGCCGCTTTTGACCCACCAGCTAACAACCCTGGTGCTCAAGTTGTGGCCATGTTTGATAAAGTTCTATCCTTGTGCAATGCCTCTTTGGCTAACAATCAAAGACCAGGAGGCCAAAGGTCAGGCACCGGTCAGACTGGTCAACCCCGAAACCATCAAAATTCTGTGGCAGTCACGTGTCGAGTATGTACTTCCAGTGAACATTCAACTCATGCACACTGTAAGCTCTATAGTTTGTGCCTCAACTGTTTGAGACCTGGTCACATGAAGCGTGAGTGCCCACAGGCCTCCCATTATATATATATATATTTATATATATATATATTTATTTTTTTATTTTTTTTATATATATATATATATATATGTATATATATATATATATATATATATATATATATATATATATATATATATATATATATATATATATATATATATATTATATACCGCCATCTTTTCCACCCAATGCTGGTAAACTAACCCAACTGTGTAGTGAGAGGGGTAGCATGGGCGGTGCTAGTAGCACCCCCAGTGAAGATGAAGATGTACAATTGACCTATGTGAACTGCTGTAGTAGCCTTTCTGATGACAAAACAGTGGTTGTTGTGGGTTCCCATAGAGTGGAAGGAGCTAGTGAGTTGTTGTATGCTCCAGTGTCGGTGGATGGCCAGTCTGTTTTAAAAGGGATGCTTGATTCAGATAGCATGTCATGTACGCTAAATGTGGAGGCAAAGTCAAAGCTTAAGTATACTGGGAAAACCGGGAGGGTCGGCAAGTATGCAGCTGAGCCGCATCAGAGTGGTCAAAGAGCCGCATGATGCGGCTCCGGAGCCGCGAGTTGCCGACCCCTGACATAGATAGATAGATAGATAGATAGATAGATAGATAGATAGATAGATAGATAGATAGATAGATAGATAGATAGATAGATAGATAGATAGATAGATAGATAGATAGATAGATAGATAGTACTTTATTGTATATATATATACATACACAAAATGTGTTGAATTTAAATTTTGGTTTACATTAGGGTGGGAGAAAAAAAATATTCTGAAAGTAGAACTGGTGTCAAACAGGAAAGAGTTTGTCAGCAATACAGTAATTGTATGTCCAGTGATGGGCAGTAACAAGCTACTTTTTTAACAAGTAGCTTTTCCCTTTCCTACTTTTAAGACCCATGTAGCTCGGTAGCTTACATCAAAGCTACAAGCTGCAAAGAGAGAAAATGGACTGCGAATGACCTGGATAAATGAGAACATCTATACAGGCAGTGAAAATCCATGGTGATTGGTTGGTGTTTGTCAGATGAGTCACAATTGGCTAAGGAACTTTACGAAACATTAGGCACTGGCCAATCAGAGGCAAGATAAGGCGGGTCATCGAAACTAGTAAGCAAAATCCTAACAGTCACACACTCGGGTCACATGACGACGAGATAGTCAGAGACAGAGGGACGCTTCAAGCTGACCATTCCAAAAAAAGAAACACACTTGTAAAATGGCACATTAGATTTTTCCTGATGATGAAGATGACGTGCAGGAAACCCACAATAATGTGTGTCCTTGGCCATATTTAGACAATTGTATGTGTTTAGAGAAAACAATGCCCGAAACCTTAGTTTTTATTTGTTCACCTGTAAACCAAAATCATAACTGCTCCATTCATGTAAAGTGTAAACCTAGGAACACACATTAAGGTGAGTTGAGTTCATGAAAAGTTTTAATGCACATAACCATGACTAACTGCTCCCAAACAATACACAAGTCAAAGTTTTTTTTTGTCAAAATGTAGATAGATGCTGTTTTTTTTTTTACTGTAGGTAGAGAAAATGAATAACGTTATAGAGTTGAGCCAAAGAAAAGGCAAACTATATAAATACACACAGTGTGGTGAGGGACCCCTAGAGGTAGTTGTAGGGTGTTTCCAGCTAAATGAAAGATAGTTAATAGTAATGGACCCTTATTGGGTCCATTTGTACACTCTCAGTTACATTAACATTGATTTTATACATGTGGGCCCATAGATATAACTGCTGTTAAATGTAGCTTTGATGTGTTTGTAGCTTGTAGTGTAGCTTGCTACAATTCTCCGGGATAGCTTCCCCTGTAGCTTTGCTACATTTAATCGTGAGTAACTTGTAGCTTAGCTTACTACATTTTCCAAGTAGCTTGCCGATCACTGTGTATGTATTTATGTAAGACGGCATTTTTTATTGTTTTGATAAGCTACTACTAGCAGGGGCGCCGCTAGGGATTTTGGGCCCCATGAAAAGAATCTTTACAGGGCCCCCTGTATTATAATTTCCATCATGGGCCCCTAGAATCTGTCTCCTTTACCCCCCCTTTTCGGCGCCCCTGACTACTAGTATAGATGTAGTATGTGGATAGATGTTACAATTACGAAATATAAATATTTAAAACAATCATTTTTAAAGTTATGCACTGTATAACTAACATTTACAAAATACTTGTGAACAAAATGTACATAGTTTTGCTGTTTAAATGAGATATCTGGATCTCTGGACATTTACTTCAAAATGACCTCGCGTGTCTCAGTCATAGACTGTGAACATTACGTATGTGGCTCAAGGGCAGGAAAATATGAAGGTCTCGTTTACATGGTTCCTCTACGTTCCTGGTGGGCAGGACCCAACAGTGACCTCATGAGCCTTGTTTGTTATATTAAAGGCTTTGATGCATGGAAAGTGCAAGACCCTCCAGCTCTGAAGCGCGACTGTTAGTGTTGTGTGAGTGTGCACGTGATAACTTCCTGTGACTTAATTAGGAGGGTTGAGTCCTTTTTTTGCTGTGCTGTTTACATAAAACAGACATCGCTTTGGTTTGCACCGGTCATGCCTTTTAAATCTACATTTGAACTCAGCTATAGCCCCATCCTGTTATTGTAGCAACAGGACATCGGATGTATCTCCTGTTTGTTGAACTTACTTGTCAATTATGATCATTCAAAAATTTGGGGATAATTGGTGTCAATGATAATGGATTCATACACAAAGATGCGATATAGTAAAGCACTCTGCACAAACTTGGATTGCTTCCTCCAGCAGCAAGATACCACTACAAGCTGCCCAAAAATAAGACAACACAGCCAAATAATTGGTACACTTGACAGCCACAATATCAAATAATTAGCAGAAGGTAGTCACATGGTATAGTCACTAGTGGGGTAATAAAAAAAATGTTTTCAAAATATACAAATAACATAACTTTCTAGCCATATCTGCCTTACTAAATATATCAAATGTAGAGACTAATAATTGAGTGAACTTTCACTTGGCCTTGTAATAGTGGCACATTAGGGGCTGTAGGCGTAATCCCGGGATGCAAGTGATGTGCAGGCAAAAGGTAATTCATTTAGGTACCAACCAGTAGAAAAAATATACGGGTCAAGCAGGGCCTCAGGATACAACAGAACACAGTGGCACGAGACAATAAACCAGCACTGAATGAGGGAAATAACTTATTAACAATGTGGAACAAATGTGCTGGCAGGACAAAGAACATAAAGTAAAAATGCTGCACAACACAGAGACCAAACAGGAAATACTGTCAAAACAAAAGCACCAGGACAGGAATAATGAGTATGATGAATAACAGTATAATGAGAAAAGTCCAAACTGTCATGTGGGATCAAGACATGAATTATGCAACTTCTCGTCGACTATGTGATTTGTGGAACATTTAAACAATGTTTTTGTGTGGGGGTGTGTAAGAATGTCTTAGGGCGGGGATTCTCAAACTGTGGTACAGGTACCACTAGTGGTACAGGTACCACCAGTGGTACAGGGGCTTTATCTAGTGGTACGATATGGATTCACATAAATAGTGTAATTTAACAGTTTTATTTTTCTATTTTTACTGTTCAAACTGTGTAGTGTTACAATATACTTGCTAAATAAAACCAATGTCTTTTTTTTAATAAATACTTAGGCCTACTATGATACTGTTTTTAATGTTGGTCATTATGGTGGTACATGGAGAGCCAAGTGTTTTCTGAGGTGGTACTTGGTAAAAAAAAGTTTGACAACCACTGCCTTGTTTTAGGGTAACAGGCCTGAGTGAAAAAAACAGAATTATAGCTGTTACTGGTTTGTTTTTTTTTAATTATAAAAACATCAAAAATAATTGTTGCATCCAAAAAATTAAATTGTATGATACTCTGTGGGAAGTGGAGACAAGGTTTAAGATAATTTAGAATATTTTTAAAATATGTATATATTTAATATATAATCAAATCAATGTGCAGGACACTTTGCTTAGTAACATTTTTATTTTAGAGTTAATTTTATCCTGCATTTATCCATTTTATTTCCAAGAGATACAATTGGAACCTATTTGCTGTAATGGCCTAAAAGCTAAATATTGTGCTTTAGATTGTTGGTTGATATTGGTAAATGAGGTCCAATTTTAGTACATACAATGCATATACTATAAACTACTCAATACCAAAGCTATCCCACATTTTAATACAGTTTGTAATGGACTCTAAAATATAATAGTCATTGACACTAATTCAAATTGTATTTGCTCTTTATTCATACTATATGTAGATATTAAAGGCCTACTGAAATGAAGTTTTTTCATTTAAACGGGGATAGCAGATCTATTCTATGTGTCATACTTGATCATTTCGCGATATTGCCATATTTTTGCTGAAAGGATTTAGTATAGAACAACAACGATAAAGATCGCAACTTTTGGTATCTGACAAAAAAAAGCCTTGCCCCTACCGGAAGGAGCGTGACGTAGTCAGCTGAACATTTCCGCAAAGTTCCCTATTGTTTACAGTGATGGCGGCCAGAAGTAAGAGCGATTCGGACCGAGAAAGCGACGATTTCCCCATTAATTTGAGCGAGGATGAAAGATTCGTGGATGAGGAACGTTAGAGTGCAGTTCAAGACATCTTTTTTCGCTCTGACCGTAACTTAGGTACAAGCTGGCTCATTGAATTCCACACTCTCTCCTTTTTCTATTGTGGATCACGGATTTGTAATATAAACCACCTCGGTCGGATACTATATCCTCTTGAAAATGAGAGTCGAGAACGCGAAATGGACATTCACAGTGACTTTTATCTCCACGACAATACATCGGTGAAACACTTTAGCTACGAGCTAACGTGATAGCATCGTGCTTTAACTGCATATAGAAACAAAAAAAATAAACCCCTGACTGGAAGGATAGATAGAAAATCAACAATACTATTAAACCGTGGACATGTAAATACACTGTTAATGCTTTCTAGGCTGGCGAAGGTTAACAATGCTGTGCTAACGACGCCATTGAAGCTAACTTAGCAACCGGACCTCACAGAGCTATGCTAAAAACATTAGCTCTCCACCTACGCCAGCCAGCCCTCATCTGCTCATCAACACCCGTGCTCACCTGCGTTCCAGCGATCGACGGTGCAATGAAGGACTTCACCCGATCACAGATGCGGTTGGCGGCCCGGAGACGTAAGAAGTCAAGGTGAGGTCGCCGGCTAGCGCGTCTGCTCTCCAACAAAGTCCTCCGGTTGTGTTGCTGTAGTCCGCTGCTAATACACCGATCCCACCTACAACTTTCTTCTTTGCAGCCTTCATTGTTCATTAAACAAATTGCAAAAGATTCACCAACACAGATGTCCAGAATACTGTGGAATTATGAAATGAAAACAGAGCTGTTTGTATAGGATTCTACGGGGTACCAATACTTCCGTTTAACTGACTACGTCACGCGCATACGTCATCATACCGAGACGTTTCAGCCTGATATTTCCCGGGAAATTTAAAATTGCACTTTATAAGTTAACCCGGCCGTATTGGCATGTGTTGCAATGTTAAGATTTCATCATTGATATATAAACTATCAGACTGCGTGGTCGGTAGTAGTGGGTTTCAGTAGGCCTTTAAAAGCAATTGTACTCGCAAGGTGACATACCAGTACACTTGTGAAGATTGTGCTTACTAATGGAAACCCATCCATCCATTCTATTTCTGGGACGCGGGTGCTGCTGGAGCCTATCCCAGCTGCACTCGGGCGGTAGGCGGGGTACACCCTGGACAAGTCGCCACCTCATCACAGGGCCAACACAGATAGACAGACAACATTCACACTCACATTCACACACTAGGGCCAATTTAGAGTTGCCAATCAACCTATCCCCAGGTGCATGTCTTTGGAGGTGGGAGGAAGCCGGAGTACCCGGAGGTAACCCATGCAGTCACAGGGAGAACATGGAAACTCCACACAGAAAGACCCCGAGCCTGGGGATTGAACCCAGGACCTTCTTTTTAGGAGGCACACACACTAACCCCTGTTTCACCATGCTGCCACTAATGGAAACCTTTGTGTCAAAAGTAGGGATGTCCGATAATATTGGTCGATCAATACTATCAGCCAATATTGGCCTAAAAACGTGACATCAGTTCCTATTATATCGTTTTTCTGTAGTTACAGTACTTCTGTCGGCATGCCTTATCAAACAGGACCATGGCCTAGAGCTGTGGTCCCCAACCACCGGTCCGTGACGCATTAGCTACCGGGCCGCACAGAAACAATAATGAATGTATAAACTACCGCATGTTCTCCAACTTAACTTTTGCCTGTCCCACTAAACCAGGGGTCGGCAACCTTTACCACTCAAAGAGCCATTTTGGCAAGTTTCACACATTAAAGAAAGTAATGGGAGCCACAAAATATGTTTTTAAAATTTAAAATGAGAAACACCGCATACAAAGCTTAAACGCTTTGTGCTATGTTAACTAGGGGCCTCAGACACACGCACCGGCACGTACTTTAATGTGGAAATTTGATGTTAGTGCAGCCCGCGAGTTTTGAATGAATGTCGCTTGCGTCATACTTGCCAACTCTCTCATTTTTCCCGGGAGACTCCCGAATATCAGAGCGTGATGACACTGCATTTGGCGCCCTCTAGAGTCTGCCCAATCGGTGTATCTGCTCGGCCACAAGTGGAATGCAGCTTTGGCTTGATAGCGTTACAGACAGCAAGGCTACTAAGTCAACAGCCACACATCTTACACTGACGGTACCAATACCCAGAATCCCATGCAGCCCTAACTCTTCCGCTCAACCAACGCACGGAGAGGGGGGGGTTGATGTGTGGGGGGATTTGGTGGTAGCGGGGGTGTATAATGTAGACCGGAAGAGTTAGGGCTGCATGGGATTCTGGGTAATGGTTGTGTTGTGTTATGTTGTGTTACAGTGGGATGTTCTGCAGAAATTTGTTTTTCATTCTTTTTTGGTGTGGGTTCACAGTGTGGCGCATATTTGTAACGTAACAATGTTAAAGTTGTTTGATACGGCTACCGTCAGTGTAAGCTGTGTGGCTGATGAGTAAGTATGCTTTGCTGTCTCCTGTGTGAGCAAGTGATAACAACATGCAACATGTGGCTGGACTGGCATGCTGTATGTAAATGCTATAGAGGAAAATTACTGCAGTGCAATTAGGGCATGCCCTTTATATAGTAATTAGAGTGTAAATAGGATTATATTTTCCTGGGAGTAGTGTATGAGAGACACTGACATCCATAAGTCTCCTGGGAAAACCGGGGGGGTCGGCATGTATGTAGCTGAGCCGCATCAGAGTGGTCAAGGAGCCGCATGCGGCTCCGGAGCCGCGGGTTGCCGACCCCTGCACTAAACACACCAATAAGCTTGTTAATAGATGTATATTACAACTCATTTGTTAAAGTACATGGGACAATGCACATTAATGGACATATGTTAATATTAATGTGCCAGATTGTAGCCGAAGGCAAATTTTTCATGCTAATTTTTTGCTGTTTTTATCTGCCACACGTAGAAAGCCGGTCCCTAGTCTAGAGAGCAACAAGCTTGCTGCTAGTATGTTTGCGACTCTGCGGTGGGAAATTGTTCCCAAGTTTTTTCTTTTGTATTAGAAAATTAAATAAAATGTATGTTTTAACGATTTGTTTTAAAGGCCTACTGAAATGAAATGTTTTTATTTAAACGGGGATAGCAGATCTATTCTATGTGTCATACTTGATCATTTCGCGATATTGCCATATTTTTGCTGAAAGGATTTAGTATAGAACAACGACGATAAAGATCGCAACTTTTGGTATCTGATAAAAAAATGCTTGCCCCTACCGGAAGTAGCGTGACGTAGTCAATTGAACATATACGCAAAGTTCCCTAGTGTTTACAATGATGGCCGCCAGAAGTGAGAGAGATTCGGACCGAGAAAGCGACGATTTCCCCATTAATTTGAGCGAGGATGAAAGATTTGTAAATGAGGAAAGTGCAAGTGAAGGACTAGTGGGGAGTGGAAGATGCTGGGAGAGGCGGGAGGTACCTGATATTCAGCTGGGAATGACTAAAACAGTAAATAAACAAAAGACATATATATATACTCTATTAGCCACAACACAACCAGGCTTATATTTAATATGCCACAAATTAATCCCGCATAAAAACACCTAGGTGTTTGTTATGCTAGCTCCTAGCTCCTAGCTCGAGCTAGTTATAGCTCGAGCGGGTAATATGGACGGGATCCTGTATATATAACCCTCCAATACAATTCAAACACCTGCACAACACACACACTCACTCAGCCCAAACAACCGTTCACCTAAACCAAGGTTCATAAAGCTTATATATTTAATCAAAGTTACGTACATGACACGCACGTACGGGTAAGCAATCAAATGTTTGGAAGCATGCGGGTGGGACCTGATATTCAGCTGGGAATGACTACAACAGTAAATCAACACAAGACATATATATACTCTATCAGCCACAACACAACCAGGCTTATATTTAATATGCCACAAATTAATCCCGCATAAAAACACCTAGGTGTTTGTTATGCTAGCTCCTAGCTACTAGCTCGAGCGGGTAATATGGACGGGATCCTGTATATATAACCTTCCAATACAATTCAAACACCTGCACAACACACACACTCACTCAGCCCAAACAACCGTTCACCTAAACCAAGGTTCATAAAGCTTATATATTTAATCAAAGTTACGTACATGACACGCACGTACGGGTAAGTAATCAAATGTTTGGAAGCGTGCGGGTGGGACCTGATATTCAGCTGGGAATGACCACAACAGTAAATAAACACAAGACATATATATACTCTATTAGCCACAACACAACCAGGCTTATATTTAATATGCCACAAATTAATCCCGCATAAAAACACCTAGGTGTTTGTTATGCTAGCTCCTAGCTCCTAGCTACTAGCTACTAGCTCGAGCTAGTTATAGCTCGAGCGGGTAATATGGACGGGATCCCGTATATATAACCCGCCAATACAATTCAAACACCTGCACAACACACACACTCACTCAGCCCAAAGAACCGTTCACCTAACCCAAGGTTCATAAAGCTTATATATTTAACCAAAGTTACGTACATGACACGCACGTACTGGCAAGCAATCAAATGTTTGGAAGCGCGCGGATGGGACCTGATATTCAGCTGGGAATGACTAAAACAGTAAATAAACACAAGACATATATACACTCTATTAGCCACAACACAACCAGGCTTATATTTAATATGCCACAAATTAATCCTAATGCTAGCTCCTAGCTCCTAGCTACTAGCTCGAGCTAGTTATAGCAAGCGATCAAATGTTTGGAAGCGCAGCTGTGTACTCACGGTATCGCAACTGTGTATCCAAATCAAAGTCCTCCTGGTAAGAGTCTCTGTTGTCCGAGTTCTTCCATCTTGACTGCATCTTTCGGGAATGTAAACAAAGAAGCGCCGGCTGTGTACGTGTTGCTGCTGACTTACCTCGCAAAATAGACACTTCGCACCGACAACTTTCTTCTTTGCTTGCTCAGCTTCTTTCTCCATAATGCAATGAACAAATTGCAACAGATTCACCAACACAGATGTCTAGAATACTGTGGAATAATGAGATGAAAACAGAGCTATTTCGTATTGGCTTCAATGGTGTCCGAATACTTCCGTTTCAATGATTGACGTCACGCGCATACGTCAACCCTCAGAGGCGTTTCGAACCGGAAGTTTAGCGGGAAATTTAAAATTGCACTTTATAAGTTAACCCGGCCGTATTGGCATGTGTTGCAATGTTAAGATTTCATCATTGATATATAAACTATCAGACTGCGTGGTCGGTAGTAGTGGCTTTCAGTAGGCCTTTAATGATGCTAAAAATTGTATTTTGGACACAAAAAAATATTTCCCATTAATTTCACACGAATAAAAACAGTGAAAAATTTCGTAAAATAGTGAAGTGAAGTGAATTACATTTATATAGCGCTTTTTCTCAAGTGACTCAAAGCGCTTTACATTGTGAAACCCAATATCTAAGTAACATTTAAACCAGTGTGGGTGGCACTGGGAGCAAGTGGGTAAAGTGTCTTGCCCAAGGACACAACGGCAGTGACTAGGATGGCGGAAGCGGGGATCGAACCTGCAACCCTCAAGTTGCTGGCACGGCCGCTCTACCAACCGAGCAATACCGCCCCAAAATAGGCCCCCCTATTCCAAATACTTATGGCCTAAATGACTAAATTTTGATAATTAACTCACACAGACTTTTTACATGTTTAAATTTTTCTTACGTTCTGTGTGAGAAAAAGAAAGAAAAGTGCTTAAAAATATTGAAATTATAAAAAGTTATTCATCATTTAAAAAGGGTGGAGTGCCATCTCCGAGTTGGGAGTTCAAGTACCTCAGAGTCTTGTTCACGAGAGAGGGAAGAGTGGATCGTGAGATCAACAGGCAGATCAGATCAGTGCGGTAACTGCAGGGATGTGGACTATGCATCAGCCTGTAATGGTGAATAAGTAGCTGAGACGAAAGCTCTCAATTTACCGGTTGATATGCGTTCCTATCCTCATTTATGGTCATGAGCTTTGGGTGTCCTCTCTCCCTTAGAGATAGGGCGAGGAGCTTAGAGTAAAGCCACTGCCCCTCCACATCGAGAGGAGCCAGATGAAGTGGCTCTGGCATCTGGTCATATATGCCCCCGAACGCCTCCCTGGGGAGGTGTTTAAGGCTGCTTCGGCTTGTGCCCCCGCGACCAGATCTCGGATAAGCAAAATAAGATGGATGGATGGAATAATTACAGTATATTAACACATATTTCCTTTTACAAATGTTTGTGCCACCTAGAAATGTAAAGCTTCACAAATTGTTATCAACAATTTAGTCATTTTATTCGACTATTACTATTTTTTTATTGACTTTATTGTTGAGACAAAATGTTAAAAAGAAATAAGACACTTTTTTTTAAACGTACATTGCAATATTTGTCTGATTTTGTAGAAACAATGTTTATTTGTGAAAGTAAAACAATTAATTGGTGTTACATTAAGCAATAATGTTGTTATGATCTGTTGCCCGGATCATAGTTTGTTTACGTTTATTTAGGTTTTTAATTCACTTTTGGTTTAAGTTATGTTTCAGCACCCCTGTTTTGTGTTTCTTGGTTGTCATGATGCTGATTGTTTTCACCTGCCCCTGATTAGTGTTCGGGATGCTCACATGTTCTCGGGCACTAATCAGAGAGCTATTTAGTCCTGCCTGTCGCTTCACTCAGTCTGGTGTTTTTATTGACCGGTGCCCGGGAACAGGTGAGCGTCCCGAACACTAATCAGAGGCAGGTGAAAACAATCAGCACCCATGACAACCAAGAAACACAAAACAGGGGTGCTGAAACAGAACTTAAAGGCCTACTGAAATGATTTTTTTTTATTTAAACGGGAATAGCAGATCCATTCTATGTGTCATACTTGATCATTTCGCGATATTGCCATATTTTTGCTGAAAGGATTTAGTAGAGAAAATCGACGATAAAGTTTGCAACTTTTGCTCGCTGATAAAAAAAAGCCTTGCCTGTACCGGAAGTAGCGTGACATCACAGGAGCTAGTATTCCTCACAATTCCCCATTGTTTACAATGGAGCGAGAGAGATTCGGACCGAGAAAGTGATGATTACCCCATTAATTTGAGCGAGGATGAAAGATTCGTAGATGAGGAACGTTACAGTGAACGACTTGAGAGGCAGTGATGGACGTATCTTTTTTCGCTCTGACCGTAACTTAGGTACAAGCTGGCTCATTGGATTCCACACTCCTTTTTTTATTGTGGATCACGGATTTGTATTTTAAACCACCTCGGATACTATATCCTCTTGAAAATGAGAGTCAAGAATGCGAAATGGACATTCAGTGCCTTTTATCTCCACGACAATACATCGGCGAAATACTTTAGCTACGAGCTAACGTGATAGCATCGTGCTTTAACTGCATATAGAAACAAAAAAATAAACCCCTGACTGGAAGAATAGATAGAAAATCAACAATACTATTAAACCGTGGACATGTAAATACACGGTTAATGCTTTCCAGGCTGGCGAAGGTTAACAATGCTGTGCTAACGACACCATTGAAGCTAACTTAGCAACGGGACCTCACAGAGCTATGCTAAAAACATTAGCTCTCCACCTACGCCAGCCAGCCCTCATCTACTCATCAACACCCGTGCTCACCTGCGTTCCAGCGATCGGCAGAAGGACGAAGGACTTCACCCGATGCGTTTGGCGGCCCGGAGACGTAGGAAGTCAAGGTGAGGTCGGCGGCTAGCGCGGCTAGCGCTCCAACAAAGTCCTCCTGGTTGTGTTGCTGTAGTCCGCTGCTAATACACCGATCCCACCTACAACTGTCTTCTTTGCAGCCTTCACTGTTCATTAAACAAATTGCAAAAGATGTCCAGAATACTGTGGAATTGTGAAATGAAAACAGGGCTTTTTGTATAGGATTCTACGGGTACCATAACTTCCGTTACTCTGACTTCGTCACGCGCATACGTCATCATACCGCGACGTTTCAGCCGGATATTTCCCGGGAAGTTTTAAATGTCACTTTATAAGTTAACCCGGCCGTATTGGCATGTGTTGCAATGTTAAGATTTCATCATTGATATATAAACTATCAGACTGTGTGGTCGGTAGTAGTGGGTTTCAGTAGGCCTTTAAACCACAAGTGAATCAAAACCTTAATAAACGTACACAAACTATGATCCGGGCAACGGATCATAACAAATGTATTAATTTAACACCGGTATTTTACATCCATATTGGTTGACATCGGTATCTGAAACTAAGTGGTGGGAAAAATCGGCATATCAGATATCGGTAAGAAAGTCAATATTGGACATCCCTTGTCAAAAGTACCTTGACATCCCCACATTGCCATGCTTTGAATATTCATCCACCAACGTCCCTGTCAACATGGAGAGTTGATGTATGATGTTTGTGACTTCCCAACATTATATGTAATTTTGTCACGCTCTCAACGATAATTTGTTCATGCTCTCAAGTTTGATGACAATAAAGCGTTCTATTCTATTTTATATTTTCATATGAAAAAAAATACATGACTGGGCATCTGCTGTGACACTACAGAAAAAAGAAGGCAATTTGAAAGCTGTTGACTTAATTCAGATTTTCTGTATTTGTGTTGGGCACTTAGGGATGAAGTACTTATGTACACATAGTTGTATGTTTTGAAATGTCTGAACAGGAAGGGAAAAAAAGCTTGTGCAGCATATTTACTTTCTTGGAAGTGGGTTGCTGTATATTAAAAGGCAGACCTCGAACACAAAAATAATATGTCTAGATTATTTAAAAAATGACAGTAAGGCCAGTAACATAATATACAATAAGAAAGTAGTGCATTGAAAATACTAACCAATTGGTTTTCATCTGAGGTTGAATGTATGGGTCTTCTTCCAGACCTTAGCAAAGTTGTGACTCTTCTACCAACTAACAAAATGTGTGTAAATCTACAAATCTCCTTTCAAGATCTTAACTGAGTTCCTTGGAAATTCCCATTGGTCTAACCAGTAGGCGCAGTCGAACTAGGCAGCCTAAGAGAACAAATAGAATCAGCTGCAGTCAATCATGATCACGAACAAAAAGTTAATAGGATTTTGCCTTGTCAAGTCAAGTCAAAGTAATTGTATTATTTAGTTTTGTACTGATTCAAAACAGATGTTATCGCAGGACACTTTACACAGCAGGATGAAGGTCATACAAATAATATGATATTTATAACCTACTCTGTTTATATTAAAGATGGGCTATATGGTGGCTCTTTAAAGGTATTGGGGTCTTAAGGAGCCATTCCTGTCAAAGAGTCGTTTAAAATACTGTCTCGTTGTTATAATTTGTTACATATCAAACAAACAATCCCTGGTAGCAGTTATAAGATATGTATCAGAACAATTCAAACAAATATTCTGCAAATATTTACTATATTTTTAGAAATCATTCTGAAAGATGATGATAATTAAATTTCGCTTTATACATTCTTCTATGTCGTGCCATGTCCCTGTGTTTTGACAGTGAGACCACAATTGTGTATTTTTCCATTACCTCAAAAACATTTGGCTCTTCAAAAACCAAGCATTACAACAATAATACAATACAACAAGTTATTATCATTTTTTTTTATTTTATTTTTTATTACATACAATAAATACAACTACAATAAAAATGTGCACATCATAAAAATGTACTTGTGTAAAGATGGTCCAACCACCTTGTCCAAACCTCCCCAAACTTGTCCCATTCATTTGTACTACATTTGTGCTTCAAAATGTTTTTCATCCATCCATCCATCTTCTTCCGCTTATCCGAGGTCGGGTCGCGGGGGCAGCAGCCTAAGCAGGGAAGCCCAGACTTCCCTCTCCCCAGCCACTTCGTCCAGCTCTTCCCGGGGGATCCCGAGGTGTTTCCAGGCCAGCCGGGAGACATAGTCTTCCCAACGTGTCCTGGGTCTTCCCCGTGGCCTCCTACCGGTCGGACATGCCCTAAACACCTCCCTAGGGAGGCGTTCGGGTGGCATCCTGACCAGATGCCCGAACCACCTCATCTGCCTCCTCTCCATGTGGAGGAGCAGTGGCTTTACTTTGAGCTCCCCCCGCATGGCAGAGCTTCTCACCCAATCTCTAAAGGAGAGACCCGCCACCCGGCGGAGGAAACTCATTTCGGCCGCTTGTACCCGTGATCTTGTCCTTTCGGTCATAACCCAAAGCTCATGACCATAGGTGAGGATGGGAACGTAGATCGACCGGTAAATTGAGAGCTTTGCCTTCCGGCTCAGCTCCTTCTTTACCACAACCGATCGATACAGCGTCCGCATTACTGAAGACGCCGCACCGATCCGCCTGTCGATCTCACGATCCACTTTTCCCTCACTCGTGAACAAGACTCAGAGGTACTTGAACTCCTCCAATTGGGGCAAGATCTCCTCCCCAACCTGGAGATGGCACTCCACTTTTTCCCGAGAGAGAACCATGGACTCGGACTTGGAGGTGCTGATTCTCATCCCAGTCGCTTCACACTCAGCTGCGAACCGATCCAGTGAGAGCTGAAGATCCTGGCCAGATGAAGCCATCAGGACCACATCATCTGCAAAAAACAGAGACCTAATCCTGCAGCCACCAAACCGGATCCCCTCAAGGCCTTGATGTGCCTAGAAATTCTGTCCATAAAAGCTCAAAATGTTTTTGTTTAACTTTTATCATTTTTAATTTATAAAAATGTGCACATCATAAAAACTTACCTGTGTGAAGCTGGTCCAACCACCTTGTCCAAATCAGCGGTCGCGGAGGCAAAAACTCGGACATGGGAGGAGTTTGGGGAAGCCATGGAAAACGACTTCCGGACGGCTTCGAAGCGATTCTGGACCACCATCCGCCGCCTCAGGGGGGGGGAGCAGTGCAATGTCAACACCGTGTATGGTGAGGATGGTGAGCTGCTGACCTCTACTGCGGCTGTTGTGGAACGGTGGAGGGAATACATCGAAGACCAACTCAATCCCACCAACACGTCTTCCTATGAGGAAGCAATGCCTGGGGAATCTGTGGTGGGCTCTCCTATTGCTGGGGCTGAGGTTGCAGAGGTAGTTAAAAAGCTCCTCGTTGGCAAAGCCCCGGGGGTGGATGTGATCCGCCCGAAGTTCCTTAAGGCTCTGGATGCTGTGGTGCTGTCTTGGTTGACAAGACTCTGCAACGTCGTGTGGACATCGGGGGCGGTACCTCTGGATTGGCAGACCAGGGTGGTGGTTCCTCTCTTTAAGAAGAGGAACCGGAGGGTGTGTTCCAACTATCGTGGGATCACACTCCTCAGCCTTCCCGGTAAGGTCTATTCAGATGTACTGGAGAGGAGGCTACGCCGGATAGTCGAACCTCAGATCCAGGAGGAACAGTGTGGTTTTCGTCCTGGTCGTGAAACGGTAGACCAGCTCTATATTCTCGGCAGGGTCCTTGAGGGTGCATGGGAGTTTGCCCAACCAGTCAACATGTGCTTTGTGGACTTGGAGAAGGCATTCGACCGTGTCCCCCGGGAAGTCCTGTGGGGAGTGCTCAGAGAGTATGAAGTATCGGACTGTCTGATTGTGGCGGTCCGCTCCCTGTATGATCAGTGTGAGAGCTTTGTCCGCATTGCCGGCAGTAAATCTGACCCATTTCCAGTGAGGGTTGGACTCCGCCAAGGCTGCCCTTTGTCACCGATTCTGTTCATAACTTTTATGGACAGAATTTCTAGGCACAGTCAGGGCGTTGAGGGTATCTGGTTTGGTGGCTGCAGGATTAGGTCCCTGCTTTTTGCAGATGATGTGGTCCTGATGGCTTCAACTGGCCAGGATTTTCAGCTCTCACTGGATTGGTTCGCAGCTGAGTGTGAAGCAACTGGGAGGAGAATCAGCACCTCCAAGTCCGAGTCCATGGTTCACGCCCGGGAAAGGGTGGAGTGCCATCTCCAGGATGGGGAGGAGATCTTGCCCCAAGTGGAGGAGATCAAGTACCTAGGAGTCTTGTTCACGAGTGAGGGAAGAGTGGATTGTGAGATCGACAGGCGGATCGGTGCGGCGTCTTCAGTAATGCGGACGCTTTATCGATCGGTTGTGGTGAAGAAGGAGCTGAGCTGAAAGGCATAGCTCTCAATTTACCGGTCGATCTACGTTCCCATCCTCACCTATGGTCATGAGTTTGGGTTATGACCGAAAGGACAAGATCACGGGTACAAGTGGCCGAAATGAGTTTCCTCCGCCGGGTGGCGGGGCTTTCCCTTAGAGATAGGGTGAGGAGCTCAGAGTAAAGCCGCTGCTTCTCCACATTGAGAGGAGCCAGATGAGGTGGTTCGGGCATCTGGTCAGAATGCCACCCGAACGCCTCCCTAGGGAGGTGTTTATTTTGTTAAATACATATGCTTCATTTTAAAATAGAACACATCTTTCTCTGCACACACAACTTTAACAAAACTAAGGAAATCTGACTCAAAATGAAATGATTCTGTCAAAGAACAACATTTCTTAAGTGTCTTCCTCAGAGTCAAAACATGTGACTATTTCCAGCAGCCCTTTATCTTCCCAAAAACGAATTGATAGTAAACACATTTAAGCTTTGCGACCTATTAAGCAATTGTTGTTGAAAGTGTGTTGGTTGTGTATATTTGTCTATTCTAAACTTCTTTTGTCGAAGATGAGGCGTGCTCTTTGCATCAGCTAGCTGTTAAAAAGTGGCTCCTCTTTTTGTGGTGATAACTGGACTCGCGACAGTGGATGACAACCTGCCAGGGCTTGTAAGTTAAACTTGCCATTCGATATACATTTTGCTTTGTCCATTTCTGCGCGATACTTAAGGATTTTCCCTCGGTTGGTATAGACTGAGGGTCACACTAGTACACGGGTCGGCAAACTTTTGGCTCAGAGGGCATATTGGCTTTTGACATTTTACAGACGGGCCAGGCATTTCAAAGCATATCATATATGTTGGAACTAAGAGTAGACTTCCCAAACATGGGCTATACATCTATTTTCAACAATATCATATCAGAACCTCAAAGAAACACAAAAATGGTATTGCAGGGTTAACACTTACATTCTCTTTAAGTGGGAGCAGTGTTGTTTTATGCCAATGCATCAAAATCTAGTATCAGTCTTGGTAACACTTTAGTATGAGGAACATATTCACCATTAATTAATTGCTTGTTAAAGTAACAAAGACTTAATTTAGAGTTATTTGGATACTAAGGGAACATATAAGGGTTAGGTTTAGGGTTAGGGTTGGGGTTGGGGTTAGGGTCAGGGTTACTAATAAGCAATAATTCTGAGGTTATTGAGGGAAGACTCTTAGGTAATGGCTTACTGGTTGTGTAATAAGGCCATGCAGAATAAGGCATTAATAAGTACTTAATAATGACTAATTAAGAGCCAATATGTTACTAATTTGCATGTTAATAAGCAACTAATTAATGGTCAATATGTGTTCCCCATACTAAATTGTTACCTCAGTTTTGTTGTGGCAATCCTCAAAACAGATCTTTGCCTAATTTTGTTCTAGTATTTAGCGAGCCGGATTAACCAACGGGCCGGACGGGCCACCCTTTTACCACTGCAGGCCCCACGGCACCCGGCCCCCCATCCACGGAGCAAGACCCCTAGGGGCAGAGCCACAGCCCTGCGCCCCTATGGGAGTCAGGTCAGGAAATTAATTAGCGGTGCCCAAAGAGATCGGAATTCTATCAGTTGCTTTGATTCAGCAGACATTCTTTCCACAACTATATCATCTAATAAAATGTTTTTGTAAAGGTTTATACATAATTTATTTTTTGATTTCCCATTCATGAGAATAGTTTTCTTGGCGATGCCTAATGCATTGATCAGGAGGTATGTTTTGTTTATATCAAAATCAGTTGCGTAGGGATCACCCATCAGGCAGAGTGAGGGGGAGATGCGAATGTGAATTTCTAAGCCTAATGACACATTCTCGCACACTCCACGCCATAAGTTATTCACGGGAGCACAGGACCACATTGAGTGTAAGTAGTTATCTATCTTATTATCTGAGCAGTGTACACAAATGTTCGAGTCAGGTATACCCATTTTATACATTCCTAGACTGGTGTAATATATTCTGTAAAGTGTTTTGAGCTGAATCAGCCGTAAATTTGGATTCTTAATCAGATGAGAAGTATTGAGGCATCTTTGTTTCCAGAATTCTGGGTCACAGCTTGTGGCTATGTCTAAGTGCCATTTGGAAGTTGGAATACCTATTGTGTTATCTATTCTTGATAATAAAGCATATTTTGTGGGCAGATATTTTGAAGAATTTAACGGTTGTGGGATTACATTCCCATATTGTTTTGTTGAATCTTGCACTGATACAGATTTGATTTGCTTATATTCTAGGAATTTGTTAGGATGTATTGCATACTGTGTTATTAATGCTTTAAAGAGATAAAACTGTTTTCATTGATGATATCAACAAGTTGACCATATTTGACAACTAATTTAGACCCGGTAACGACCAAAAAAACAAAAACGAAAATAAGTTTTTCCATTTCTTTTTTTCTTTGCGAGTATTATGACTCATTCTTCATCTAAACGGAAATATATCAACACCCTATCAGTCAGCATCCCAGTAAGAGCAGACATTGTACCATAAGTGATGTTTTATTATGTGTTGGCACTCATAAAGTCTGCAATTAGTAGTAACCAGTGATGTTGTTAAAAAAAAAGGGAACATTGTGATACATTTTTGAAATGATTGCCTCACATATGCTTAAAATGAGCAAAATACGTAAATATTAAATGTTATTATAAATGTGCTCATTGCTACATTGCATATATACTTGTGTGTAAATACAACCTTGATGGAGGTGTTTGGATGTTTTGTTAAGCGCTTTATAGGAAGAATAGAGCGAGTCCCATAGGCTTCATTATACGAGGACATTTGCTCACGTTTATTTACTAGTTAGAATGCAAAAAAAGTAGAAACACTTTTCTGTGCCTGTATTATATAAAGATTGTGAATGATAGACAGAATACAAAAATAAAAAGTACAGTTCCTCTTTAAATACTTTCTTATTTGATTAAAAATACAAATATTATATATTTTGTCGAGCACAAAGAAAAGATCATTTTAGTTAAATATAAGTTGTGTCTTGGATCCAAGATCCCGTCTACTGCCCAAAACAACAATTCAAATCTGCCTGGTTAGGCTTTTTGTATGTCATGTGTGCCTTCCTTAGGTGAAGCCATGTTTACAGCTATGTTGTTATTATGCTGTTTGTTACTCATATATGTTATGTTGCAGCTATTTAAAATAGTTTTGTCAATTTGTTCTGGCCTGAAATAAATTGGCCCTTTGAAACATATCTTTGTCTTTGTGTGGTGTAGGTAGACCACATTGCTTAGCAGAGTTCAGTGATGCAATTGCATGTCAAGTTGATCAACACATTGTATTATTCTCCAGTGCAATAACAGTACTGAAATGAATGCTTAAAGGGCATTAACGGGAGCTTTTAAAAAAAAAAGAAGAAAAAAAAAAGTAACTAAATAGTTTATTTTCACAGTAATGCATTACTTTTTGGTGTAAGTAACTGAGTTAATAACTGAGTTTCTTTTGAAATAAAGTAACTAGTAACTAACTAGTTACTGGTTTTCAGTAACTAACCCAACACCGATGACGACACAGGACAAGACAGCTATGTGAGCAACGAACAGAGAGCATATACATTGAACTGGTTGAGATCTGTGCATCAATGGAGAAAGCTAAGCAGCAATGGGCAAGTTTGGAGGTCTACTATCAAAACTACTATCACCATATGTAATCTGTTGTCAAAAATCAAATGGTGAATTTAATGATATTTGACCACCTTCAGTTGTTTAATCAAACACCATAAAGAGCTAATGTAGTTGAACATGCTTTCCTTTTTTATTGATTAGATATGCAGTTTTACAAACAAAATAAACATATACAGTACTTAATGATACCTGGCCAAAAGGTATACAGACACATTTAAGTACTGTGCTATTTACTAACTGAGCTCCTGGATCTATTATCCTACACTCATTTATTTTGCTCATATCTAGTATGTTTAGAAAATATTTTGATGTTGACAAAACATGATGATAATGCGGGTTGCTGCATTACAACAAACTTTAAAAGTAGGCCAGCGTGAATAAGCATCACATGTACAAATAAGTACACTCATATTAAAAAATAACTTGCAGATATAGATACATGAATATATGTATTAATTTGTGTATCTATGAGTTAAAGTGGTAATACCTTTTTTTTTTGGGGGGGGGGGGGGGGGTTCATCTTTTTTTATTATGTCAACGGCAATTCTCCTACTGTTGTTGCTCTTTTATTGTATTGTATTTTATTAGTTCATTTATTTATCCTTTTGTTTTGCTCTGCTACAGTAATGTGGTAGTTGTTGTTGTGCTTTGTTCACTCCTTTCTCTTAAGAGGTTTAAAATTATATTTCCTATTAACACCGTATATCTTAAATAAGAAAAATGTCATGTGGCGTAACTCTACTCCAAATTCCCACACTGAATGAGTTAAAAGTGAAAGACGCTTTACACGTGAGCAATCCTCGTGCTGAAACTATGACTTGTGGCGAGCATGCAGTCCGTCCCCGAGACACAAGAAGATAGCAAAAACATATTTTTGCAATGGAAAATTACAACATTTTATTTTATTTATTTATTTTTTTATAATGTCCTGCCCAGCTTCTCGGGCGAATCATATAGCAGATGTAGATGCCCATATCGGCTGTTCAGATTTACTTTACAAAAGAGAAGTGTAGGATACTTCTCTTGTTGCCTTACTTGTATTTTGACTTTATTAAATGTATTTATATAATCATTTGGTGCAGCCGGGCCGGAGCAGGAGGGGATAGAAAGAGAGAAAAAGGAAGACAGAGGGGGGAATTGTGGGGACAAGAGGGGGATTAGACAGAGAGACAAAAACAACAACAGCAAACACAACAACAACAACAACAACAACAGAGCAACATCAGCAAATACGACATGTACAAATATGATGGTAAAAGTAATAGCAAATAAGCAGTTAGCGAAAATAAAAAAATAATACAGAAATGACAATGAGGATCATTACACTAAAAATGGAGCAATATGAATACCAATAGAAATAGTGCTATTGATAATAAACAATACCAATACTTTACCTTTATTATCAACAATACAATTGTTCAAATGCAACAATACATATACGTAATGATAACTTGAGATACGAAAGAATGCAGAAAAATGGAGGGGAAGAAAGAGAAGCAACCTACATTAACCTTGTAGATTGTTATAGTAACAATAGGTTAAGCTTTGTCAGTGTGCCGTGTGTTATACCCAGTTTACCCTAGGGCAACAACGTTAATATATGTTTGATGGAACGTGATTATGTGCATGAATGTATGTGTGCATATGTACCTGTATATGTACAGTATGTGTAAATGTGTGCTTGTACAGTGAATGTATATGTACAGTATGTGTATATGTGTGTACAGCGAATGTATATGTACAGTATGTGTATACAGTATGTGTGTTTGAACAGTGAATGTATATGTACAGTATGTGTATATGTGTGTTTGTACAGTGAATGTATATGTACAGTATATGTATGTGTGTGTTTGTACAGTGAATGTATATATGCAGTATGTGTATGTGTGTGTCTGTACAGTGAGTGTATATGTACAGTATGTGTATATGTATGTTTTTACAGTGAATGTATATGTAAAGTATGTGTATACAGTATGTTTGTATAATGAATGTGCGTGTGGATGTACGAACTTTGAGTGTGTAAATATGTACTGTATTTATTTGTATATGTATGTGGGAGCGTAGGTACCTATGTATGTCTGTATGTATGTGTGTGAGTATATGTGAATTTGCATGTACAATACATTTGACTCCCAGTGTGTGCGGGAGCCAGAGTACGGCCCCAGCCTCCCCGAGAGCCCATCCCACAAACAGTAGGTGTGGTGCCCAGGGAACCAGGGGCCACTGCCCCCACGCAGCCAAGCCGGACAGCGACAGGAACCCCAGAGCCTGGCCCACCGCGCCGCCCACAAGGGCCAGCAGCAGGCCGCAGACAGATGCACCCGGCGGAGGACAAGGCACGAGAAAAGCAGGGGGCAGCCAGACCCCAAGCCAGCGAGAGACCACACCCCACACGGACAGAAAGGCGGGACGCCCCGCCCGAGGGGCCCGGAGACCCCCCGCAACCGGACGGGAAGACCGCCCCCGCCCCACCGGCAACCGGGCCCCCACGAGCCCCCACCCCCGGAGAGTGCGGCGAGGCCAGCCCACGGCCACCCCACCCAAGCCGGCCGCCACAGGACCACCTAGCACGGGGCCACGGGAACCACCCACCCCACCCGCAGGGACCCCAACGATGGAGATGGAACAACCAGCAACCGCCCCGCCGAGGCACCCCCTGAGGTAGGGGAATAAATAAATAAAATAAATAAATACATAATAATAATAATAATAATAATAATAATAATAAAATATATTAAAAAATAAGAATAAATAAATAATTAAATCTATTTATAAAAAAACAAAACAAAAAAAGAATTAAAAGAAGATCACAGACATGCTGACACACAAGGTCGCTACCCCAACAACTGGCCGACTCGCAGCACCTCGGAATACCCTGCAGCACCAAGCTACCACAGTAGACGCAGGGACCAGACCCAGCAGGCCCCAACCAAGACGGGCACCCGGAAGGGATGGACGGTGGGACCCAGGAGCTCCAGACACGCAGTCCGGATGCAGTAGCCTGAGGCGCCGACCCCCACCCGACAGGCAGGCCCAGAACGTACCCCCAGAAATATACATACATATATATATACATACACATAAACATACACATGTACACATACACACACATACACATGCATACACATACACATATATATACATACATACATACACACACACACATACACATTCATATACACAGTTTGTCAGCCCCGACAACCACCACGCACGCGCGCTGCCACCAGTCACAACATCAGCCACCCCCCTGCACCAGACCCAGCAGCCACGGGCGCCCACACCACAAACAAACGGCAGCAGAAACAGCAGCCACAACAACCCCAGACAGCCAGCACCACCCAATCAAATCAAAGCGATCAAAAAAAAACCGCGACCGGCAACCACACGCCAACAGGATCACAGAGACCAGCCAGCGCCAGCCCGCCTGCAAGCCCAAACGCCAACACGCAAACAAGAGACACCAACACCCCCCCCACCAAAAGACCCCACCACCCCAACCCAAACCCGCACAAACACACCACCGCCCAAACAACCGAGACACAGTATCCAGACCAGACACGGGCGCCGCGCCGCCACCACATCAAGTCGCTAACAGAGACCCCACAGCGCAAGGTCGGGCCACACGGGCACGGACCCCACCCAACAGGAAGCGAGACTCGCGCGACGCCACACACAAATAAATAATAGGATTAAACAAAAATAATAATAATTTTAAAAAAAATAATAAAATGAAATACAAATTAAATTAAATTAAAAATAACAAATACAAATAATTAAATAAAATAAAGTAAGTAAATAATAAAAATTATTTAAAAAAAATAAAATAAAAAAATAAAAAATAAAAATAAATAAATAAATAAAATTTAAAAAAAAAAAATATATATATATATATACATATATATATCAAAAATAATAATAATAATAATAAATTAATAAAAGCCTGGCAGGCCACCAGAACGCAGTCCCCGGAATCCGCGCCGGCCGACGAGGCAATGAGGGGTGCGCCGAACCCCAACCCCCCCCCCACATGCATGTGTACAAGGCCCCCAGAGTGTCTACTGTGTAGTTAAAATTAGGAGGTCAGCCATTACAGCCGACCTCCAGTCCCTATTGATGCGTGTACTGTAGCGTGAGTGAGATATGTATGCTTGTGGGAACTAATAATGCGATTAAAATTGGGGGACATCAAGGTCTTGGTGGGTCCCAACCAAGCCGAGCCCTCCAAATCCTAAGTGTCTAATATGCAGCTAAGATTGAGGGATGGACGAGCAGGGGACAAGACAGGAGGACTGGAGCCCCATAGGAGGCATCCTCAACCCCCCGCCATGCCTCCCCGCAGGACAATCCCCCAAAGTCCTATATTTGTGTGACTGTTTGTGCTATAAGTAGGAGGAGTAGAGGGCCCGGACATCCCCCCCAGTCCATGCGGCCGACAACCAGGAACTACGGCCAGGAAGCCGCCCCCCCCCCAACCCACCTACCCCAACTCATCCACATACAGGCCAATCGATCCACCGGACATCCACACCCATACACACACCTACACATACATACACACATACATACACACATACACATATACATACATATATGTATATACACATACATACACATACACACATGCATGCATATACATATACACATACACACACACACACACACACACACACACACACACACACACACACACACACACACATATATACACCTACATACATATACATATGCACACATATACACCCACATACATATACCAAAACAAAACAAAAACAAAAAAAATTAAAAAAAAATAATAATAATAATAATAATAATAATAAATCAAATAAAATAAACCCTTTAAATAAAATAAAATAAAAATAAAACATGAGGCCTGGCTGCCAACAGTGTCCAGCGCCACCAAACCCCGCAGCCTTTCCCGCACGTCCAGACCCCCCCGCCCACCACCCACCAGGCACCCCATCCTGCAAAAAGCCATAAGGGCCCAGCCCCGCGCCCACAGCCGGCATGCCATGGCATCTCTGCAGGCCTGGTGCCGCGATCAGCAATGCACACCGGGGCAGCGACACACACACATGTACCTACATACATACACACAGATTCCACCATACATACATACAAACGTACACACACACACACACACACACACGCACCTATATATACACATATATAATTTAACAGAATAAATAAAATGTATTAAATAGATAATTTAAAAAAATATATAAGTATATATATAAATAAAATTAATAAATAAATAAGGGCGGAGTAGAACACAGGAGGGAAACCCCCGCAGGGCAGTCGGGCAGCACCGCCGGGGCCCCAACAAGGGAGGCAAGCAGCCCCCCCAACCCGGCACCAGGCGGGCCCGCACAGCCGCAGCGTAGGGTGACCCCGGGCAGACCCCGCCCAGCGCCCCAGGGGAAGGAGGAAACCCACGGACACCCGAAGCCAGAGGGGCACGAACCGACCCCCGCCCGACAGCGGCAAGGCCCCGGCCCCACGGGCGCAACCCCCGCCCAACCACCCACGAGAGGGGCAGACTCCCACCCAACCCAAGGCGGCCGCCCCCAACAGCTCCACCCGCACCCCAACCCCCGCCCAACCACCCACGAGAGGGGCAGACTCCCACCCAACCCAAGGCGGCCGCCCCCAACAGCTCCACCCGCACCCCAACCCCCGCCCAGGCACCCCCATCCACCCCCAGCCCCCAGACCACTCACGGATCGGCCCGCCAGGCCGGCACCAGGGAACACACATCAGGCCCACCCGACCCCGTGGCACACGGCCCCCCCGGCACCCACGACCCCCCACCCATGGAGCAAGACCCCCGGGACAGAGCCCCAGCCCCGGCCCCCATGGGAATCAGGTCAGGAAATCAATTAGCGGTGCCCAAAGAGATCTGAATTCTGTCAGTTGTTGTCTTGATTCAGCAGACATTCTTTCCGTAACTACATAATCGAATAAAATGTTTTTGTAAAGGTTTATACATAAATTATTTTTTGATTTCCAATTCATGAGAATAGTTTTCTTGGCGATGCCTATTGCATTTATAAGGAGGTATGTTTTGTTTATATCAAAGTCAGTTGCGGAGAGATCACCCAACAGGCAGAGTGCGGGGAAGATGGGAATAGGAATCTCTAACGCTAATGATAGGTTCTCGCACACTCCAAGCCAAAAGTTACTCACGGGAGCACAGGACCACATTGAGTGTAAGTAGTTATCTACCTTATTATCTGAGCAGTGTACACAAATGTTAGAGTCAGCTAAACCCATTTTATACATTCTTAGACCGGTGTAATGTATTCTGTAAAGTATTTTGAGCTGAATCAGTCGTAAATTCGGATTCTTAATCAAACGAGAAGTATTGAGGCATATTTGTTTCCAGAATTCTGGGTCAAGGCTTGTGGATACGTCTGAGTGCCATTTGGAAGTTGGGATACTTATTGTGTTATCTATTTTTGATAAGAGAGCATATAATTTGGATAAAGCTTTGGGGGCAGATGTTTTGAAGAATTTAACGGTCGTAGGATTACTTTCCCATGTTGTTTTGTTGAATCTTGCGCTAATTACAGATTTGATTTGTATATATTCTAGGAATTTATTAGGATTGATTGCATATTGTATTATTAAACTTTTAAAAGAGATAAAACTGTTTGCATTGATGATATCCCCAAGACATCTGACTCCTTTATCATACCATGTTGGAAAGTTCAATGGCTTCTTGTTTAAAAGAAAATCAAGATTATTCCAAATAGGCGTAAATTGACAGGGAGTGATTACAACATTTTTAACGCACAGTGACTTTGGATAAGTCATTTTAAGCTCATGACTGGTTTGGATTTAGTAACGTGTTAGATTACTGGTTACTGAAAAACGTGGTAATTTTAGGGTTGCATTGTACTGGCATCACTGCTCTGACCTAATAATGTATTATTTTCTGGACAAATGGACACGGAAAGTCTTTCAAGACAGGTGGAAATTGCAAAAGCGAGAGCACCTTAATTTTTTTTTTTTACATTTTATTTATAGTTTGTGCATGGTGAACTTGAAACATGATACCACCATGATAAACAAGGGTGACTTTTAGTGATGGGTCAACAGATGATATTACCTCCTCAGTGGCCTAGTGGTTAGACTGTTCGCCCTGAGATCGGTAGGTTGTGAGTTCAAACCCCGGCCGAGTCATACCAAAGACTATAAAAATGGGACCCATTACCTCCCTGCTTGGCACTCAGCATCAAGGGTTGGAATTGGGGGTTAAATCACCAAAAATGATTCCCGGGCGCGGCACCGCTGCTGCCCACTGCTCCCCTTATTCCCAGGGGGTGAACAAGGGGATGGGTCAAATACAGAGGAGAAATTTCACCACACCTAGTGTGTGTGTGACAATCATTGGTACTTTAACTTTAACTTATGTCTCTCCATGGCTCAATGTATGTGTCGCTTTAGGAAATAAACATATGACCGATACAGGTGCTGTGTTATTTGACTGTTAAGCGCCAAACTGTGTTTATCAGGAAGCATTTCCTTTGGCTCACAAGTCACAGCTCATCTTGGCTCACAAGTCAGTTTTCGCTGCCATCATCAAGGGAAGTGAAAAAGAAGGAAGCTCTCCAAAAGTGTGGAATCATTTTGATCATTTCCTTTTTACTATTTGGCTCATTGACCAGAGTTGTAAGTTTCATATTCTTTCCAGAACAGCTATATATATATATATATATATATATGTAGTGACTTTTTTAATCCAAACACAGACACAGTATCAGTGCAGTGTCAATACAAGTAGTGAGTGTGCTACACACTTGCTAAGGTGTGTCATCACTAGACTGACTTCATATGTGCTGTCTATTTGATGCATCCACCATGTTCATCCAACATCCAAATGATTATCTGGGTATAAAACGGTACAGATGAGTCGATTACCTACCCACGAGACATAAATAATTTCTGCACGACAGAAGTGTCTTCTTGAGTGTACGGTTGCCACAAAGAGGTCACAGTAATTCATTCCTTGTGACACTACAATCAAGAAGATCAATAGTCCCCAGTAACTGCCTTACCTCAACCAAATGACCTCTGACATTTTGGTGGCTTTAAGCTTTTCCAAAAATGCAGCTCTAACACGACTTTGAGTGAAGACTTAGTGAAAGCTGTTGTCTTGATTACTCTGGAGGCTCTGCTGGATGGTTCACTCTGTAATCGCTGGGAAATTGCATTACCCAGACACTGATTGTACACAAATCCTTGAGGCCAGGGTTACCTGTGTTCTTTGGGATCATTTAGTGCTTTAACCCTTGTGTGGTGTTCGGGTCTGTGGGACCCGTTTTCGATTTTTATAAAAAGAAAAATTATACAATTAATTAATTTTTCAAACTGAGACTCACTGGCTTTGGCTAATTTTCTGTGAAGAACATATATCAGAATACATATTTAAGGAACACACACCATACACCCCCCCCCCCCCCCCTACACATTTCTATTACATATAAGATGTTCTCCACAATAGGTGTGGAAATTGATGTGCTGTGTACCACACGCATGCACCCACACAAACACACACACACACACAGCAGGCCTAGACAGGAGGAGGACAGGGTGTAGGTACACAGAACATTAGAGGGTCAAATGTGCGAGAAAATGAGAGCAGACAGTGTTGACAAACGATGTTGCAACCTTGTGTGGGAACCGCAGGTGCAGAAACACAAAAGAAGAATCCCTGTGGGATGCAGAAACTGGCAGAGAAATTTCCATGCAACGTTCATATTGTTGTTACTCAGCCAGTGTTTGTGGGTCTTAGACTTAGATTTACTTTTTATTGTCATTCAAGTTTGAACTTTGCAGTACAGATAAGAACGAAATTGTGTTGCATTAGCTCATAGTAGTGCAGGATAAAAGAGCAATAAGGTGCAGATATAAATAGATTCATGTACAGATAAATATATTGCACTTTTGCATATGCATTCAGGTTTTGTCATGACGTGGACTATGGCGACGCAAATTGCTGCGTGGATTGCTTTCCCGGAATGCAAAACGACTTGACTGGACACGGCGTGAAGGTAAAGACATGTTTAATTACTCTATCAAAAAGTGTAAACAAAAGGCGTGCACAAGGCAGAGATACAAACTTGGCTATGAAAACAAAGAACTAACACAAAGGCAAAACAATTGACATGAAACAAATAAACACTTACTGTGACAAGAACTATGGCATGGACTATGATATCAAGGGTATTATCAGGTTACAAGGGTAGCATGGGTATCAGAGGTAACATGGGTAGCTTGGGTAGTAGAGGTAATATCGCCAGCCCGACCAACAAAAAATGACAGGCTTAAAGGCCTACTGAAACCCACTACTACCGACCACGCAGTCTGATAGTTTATATATCAATGATGGAATCTTAACATTGCAGCACATGCCAATACGGCCGGGTTAGATTACTAAAGTGCAATTTTAAATTTCCCGCAAAATATCCTGCTGAAAACATCTCGGTATGATGACGCCTGCGCGGGACGTCACGAATTGTAGAGGACATTTTGGGACAGCATTGTGGCCAGCTATTAAGTCGTCTGTTTTCATCGAAAAATTCCACAGTATTCTGGACATCTGTGTTGGTGAATCTTTTACAATTTGTTCAATGAACAACGGAGACAGCAAAGAAGAAAGCTGTAGGTGGGAAGCGGTGTATTTCGGCCGGCTGCAGCAACACAAACACTTAGCCACGGTGTTTCATTGTTTACATTCCCGAAAGATGACAGTCAAGCTTTACCATTGGCCTGTGGAGAACTGGGACAACAGAGACTCTTACCAGGAGGACTTTGAGTTGGATACGCAGACGCGGTACTGTGAGTACGCAGCTGCGGCTTCCAAACATTTGATCGCTTGCCCGTACGTGCGTGCCGCTATGTGCATGTGTAACCCTAGTTACGAACTAGTAATAGAGGAAACAGGTGAGTAGTAGTCAATGGTGTAAATATCGAACTGGACTAGTATCAGAAGAATCCTAGTGTTTTTAAGAGCCAGTGTTGCATATCAATAATGACACAGACAACGATGAACTTGAATGTTGAATGGCCATACATATATTGAAAAGTGCACATAGAAATTTACAACAACTGCAGTATATGAAAAACAATGAACAAGAATAAGAAAAGCCGGCAGAATAGAAACCCTTTTTTCAAAGTTCCCAAAGTTTGTTTAATTAGTTCGTTGGGGCCCGTTTCTCTGTAGCTAACAGTGCACTGTATAAGTATTGTCCTACCGCACAGACCGTGGGGGAGGGGACGTCAACACTGCACCACAGTGTCCAGATTCTAAGGTAGCTCGCCACCCAGTATGCACTGGGAATTGGATCGATGGATCTCGGGAATGGGTGTTGGAGTTGGAGAGACTGCGGAGCCTCTCATCCACCTGGGCTGGAAGGGCGATGTCGTCCTCTCCACACAAGGTGCTCCAGGGAATTAAGATGGTATTTGAATCACCCAATCAAAAAACCTGACCTAACAATAGATCAGACAAGACCCAATAGCTTGTATTATTCACACACACTGGTTTCAACTGTGTTCTTAAATAACCATGAATTAGCTTAAATACTTTTAACTAGCATTAATTAGCTCAATCATGTCATTAATCACCAATCATGTATCTCAAATGCTTTGGTTTACAATGTATTTGTTTTCAAAATATGAAATATCAAAATAAAAGTTAAGCGCTTATTATAGTTCTTTTTTCCAATTGTTCAAATATTAAAAAATATATGAAATATTTCTTCAAATACAAAAATACAAATACTATTTCAATGCACCCTTAAGTTCACAATTAAACGAGGTAGGTTAATTGCACAAAGTTCACATTAATGCTCAAAATGGACTTTTGTGTAGCAACTTGGAGGTATATAAGGTTACAACGTGCTAAATCTCTCCCTTGCTAGCACAGGTGAGAGATGCACTAAAAATTACCCCTTCAATCACTAAATCAAAGGTACTCAGTAATCTATTACTTCAGTAAAACAAAAATAATCACAGTGTTCCTAGCATGTGCTGTAAAAATGAACAAAATAAATATCACCAACACTTATGGCTCAAATAAAACATCACATCATTGTTATTCACTCACCACTGATCAAGTGAAATGACTGCACACAGGATATCAGTCAGTGAATATTACACTCGGATGTCACACTGCTCTACAAGGTTCAAACAACACAATATACGGATCAAAAGTTGTATAACAACATTAGAAATGTGGATGGATCGAATTGCAAGCTTATTTTCAAGCCTTACCGAGTGGATGGCCAAGGATTGATCGACAGGTTCTCCGCGTGTGTTTGCATTGTCACGCATGGACCGACAAAACCGGAAGGGGAGTTTCTCTTCTTCCACACTACAGGAAGTTGCGTCATAAAACGAGTGACACGGAAGGGCTCACAGGCTCACTGATTGCCCTCTAGAGGTGACAATGATGGAGACAGGTAATTTTTACCTCTGCAATTTCTGTTAAGACACCATGTTTGTGTCAACATTTTTATGTATATTGTGTGTTTACTATTTTAACAACTTGTAGAGCAGGTTAAAAATATAAATGAATAACGTAAAGTGCAGATTAGTTTGTACCTGTTTTAACACTTAGTTATTTAACTGAAATGAATGTATCGTTACTAAATGAATTATTTTAACTCAAATGAATTATTTCAACTCCAGGCATATGGTGTTTTCAAGCCTGGGTTACACATGTCACGTACGTAACTTTGGGGACTTTGGGGAAATATATGTGCTGTATGAACTTTGGGGAGGTGAACGGTACTTTGGGCTGTGGGATTGAGTGTGTTGTGCAGGTGTTTGAGTTGTATTGGTGGGTTATATGGACGGGATGGGGGAGGTGTTTGTTATGCGGGATTAATGTGTGGCATATTAAATATAAGCCTGGTTGTGTTGTGGCTAATAGAGTATATATATGTCTTGTGTTTATTTACAGTTTTAGTAATTCCCAGCTGAATATCAGGTCCCACCCGCCTCTCACAGCATCTTCCCTATATGAATCACTTCCACTGCCCTCTAGCCCTTCACTCTCACTTTCCTCATCCACAAATCTTTCATCCTCGCTCAAATTAATGGGGAAATCGTCGCTTTCTCGGTCCGAATCGCTCTCGCTGCTGGTGGCCATGATTGTAAACAATGTGCAGATGTGAGGAGCTCCACAACCGGTGACGTCACGCGCATATCGTCTGCTACTTCCGGTACAGGCAAGGCTTTTTTATCAGCGACCAAAAGTTGCGGACTTTATCGTCGATGTTCTCTACTAAATCCTTTCAGCAAAAATATGGCAGTATCGCGAAATGATCAAATATGACACATAGAATGGTCCTGCTATCCCCGTTTAAATAAGAAAATCGCATTTCAGTAGGCCTTTAAGTAATAGTGACATGATTGGCAACAGGTGCGTGAGTCCACATGAATCAGGTGAAAACTAATGGGTTGCTATGGTGACAAAACAAACAAGAGTGCACAAACAGGAACTAAAAAGAGTCGAAAAACCAAACAGAACATAGCCAAAAAAACCATGATCAAAAGACATGACAGAGTCCCCCCTTAAGGACAGATACCAGATGTCCAAAAAAAAACAATGATCAAGAGTCATGGGAGGGTGGGATGGGGACTTGGCGGTGGGTCGCCAGACCAAGTGTAGCCGCTGCACCTGACGAGGTGGGCGACCCGGGAAGTGGATGCACTTAGCGTGGCGGACGCCCAGGGAGAGGTGGGCGCGTCGTCGTCGTGGGAGGCGTGGAGGCAGACGACGAGTCCGGCGTGGGTGCGGCAGCCGGCGAAGCTTGGCGTGGGTCTTGGCGGCCTGGGTCTTGGCGGCTTGGGTCTTGGCTTGGGTCTTGGCTGCTTGGGTCTTGGCGTCGTGGAGCTGCGAATGGCGGCACTTGGCGTCTTGAAGCTGCGACTGGCGGAACTTGGCGTGGTGGAACCTGGCATGGTGGAGCTTTGCATGGTGGAGGTACTGGAGCTTGGCGTTGTGCAGGTACTGAAGCTTGGCGTGGTGCAGGTACAGGAACTTGCCACGATGCAGGTACAGGAACATTCTGCGGTGCAGGTACTGAAGCTTGGTGTGGTGCAGGTACTGAAGCTTGGCGTGGTGCAGATACTGAAGCTTGGCGTGGTGCAGGTACAGGAACTTTCCGCGGTGCAGGTACAGGAACTTGCCGCGGTGCATGTACTGAAGCTTGGCGTGGTGCAGGTACTGGAACCCGCCGTGGTGCAGGTACTGAAGCCCGTCGTGGTGCAGGTACTGGGACCTGCCGTGGTGCAGGAACTGGAACCCGCCGTGGTGCAGGTACTGGAACCCGCCTTGGTGCAGGAACTGGAACCCGCCGTAGTGCAGGTACTGGAACCTGCCGTGGTGCAGGTACTGGAACCTGCCATGGTGCAGGTACTGGAACCTGCCGTGGTGCAGGTACTGGAACCTGCCGTGGAACTTGGCGTGGTGGAGCTTGGCGTGGTGCTAGCCTTGGCTTTGGTGCTAGCCTTGGCTTTGGTGCTAGCTTTGGCGCAGGTGCTAGCCTTGGAGCTTGGCGTGGAGCTAGTCGTGGAGCTGCGACAGGAGCTAGCCGTGGTGCAGGTGCTAGCCTTGGAGCAGATGCTAGCCTTGGCTTTGGTGCTAGCCTTGGCTTTGGTGCTAGCCTTGGAGCAGGTGCTAGCCTTGGCGCAGGTGCTAGCCTTGGAGCAGGTGCTAGCCTTGGTTTTGGCGGAGGTGGCCTAGCTGGGGGTTGCAGCTTAGCATGAAGAAAGACTGGTGGTGGTGGCCGGGCTGGAGGCTACGGCTTGGCATGACGAAGAACGGGTGGTGGTGGCCGGGCTGGAGGTTGCTGCCTGGCTGGGCGCAGCTGAGCCACCCCACCAGCACAGCTCCTGGCCCTAGCCCCCCCCTCAAGGAGCGGATACCAGACACGCTCCCTGTGGTCTGGAATCGTCTTTAGGGGTGGGTGGAGGGAGGTCAGGAGGGGGGCAGCATCCTCCCCTCTAAATTGTCCAAAATATCTTTCTTTTTCCCCACCTGGGGTTGAGTGGGCAGAAAAAAATAAAAATCTTGTGACGTGGGCGGGGCTTGAGTCCTGGGGGGCTGAACATGAAATTTGGATGAATGTGACTGATTTGCTCTAATGTCCAAAAACATGTTTTGATAATGTTCAATCATGGACATGGAGTCTTTTGTTTGAGGCGGGTGATCAAAAGAAAAAGAATTTAGAAAAAAAAAATCCAGGTCTGTGACATCATCCGCTGGCTGCCGGGCTGACTGCCGGGCTGACTGCCGGGCTGACTGCAGTCTATTTCCGCTCGGAGGGGGAGGAGCCTGCGGGAGCCTGCGGGAGCCTGCGGGAGCGACGCGTCCTGTCCGCTCGCGGAAGCCTTCCCTGGCGATCTTCGTCCTTGGCGGCGCTTCCGGCCCAGCTTCCGCGCGGCAACCTCTCTGGGCCACACGGAGCTGATCGGCACTAGCTTGCCGCCAGGACTCCAAATTAGATTCCGACACTCCCCGGGGGAATGGCGAAGCGTTTCGGCCTCCATGGCGGGCAGAACCTCCCACGTATACTCGTCCATCTTCTCCAAGTCGCTTGCGGGAAAACTTTTTACAGCTGGCGACATTCTGTCATGACGTGGACTCTGGCGACGCAAATTACTGCATGGATTGCTTTCCCGGAATGCAAAACGACTTGACTGGACACGGTGTGAAGGTAAAGACATGTTTAATTACTCTATCAAAAAGTGTAAACAAAAGGCGCGCACAAGGCGGAGATACAAACTTGGCTATGAAAACAAAAAACTAGCACAAAGGCAAAACTATGGACATGAAACAAAGAAACACTTACTATGACAAGAACTATGGCATGGACTATGATATCAAGGGTATCATCAGGTAACAAGGGTAGCATGGGTATCTGAGGTAACATGGGTAGCATGGGTAGTAGAGGTAATGTCGCCAGCCCGACCAACAAAAAATGACAGGCTTAAGTAATAGTGACATGATTGGCAACAGGTGTGTGAGTCCACATGAATCAGGTGAAAACTAATGGGTTGCTATGGTGACAAAACAAACAAGAGGGCACAAACAGGAAATAGTCCAAAAACCAAACAGAACATAGCCAAACAAAACATGATCAAAAGACATGACAGGTTTATGGATGTATGTTATATTGTCTTTATATTCCAGTGAGTTAATCCATTTTTGGGGGAATTGAGGGGATTATTATGATGCATTCAAGAGTCTTACGGCCTGAGGGAAGAAGCTGTTACAGAACTTGGAGGTTCTGCTACGGAGGCTGCGGAACCTCTTTCTAGAGTCCAGCAGTGAAAACAGTCCTTGGTGGGGGTGGGAGGAGTCTCTGCAGATTTTCTGAGCCCTGGTCAGGCAGCGGCTTTTTGCGATCTCCTGGATAGGAGGAAGAGGAGTGCTGGTGATCTTTTCCACCATCCTCACCACTCTCTGCAGAGACTTTCAGTCTGAGGCACTGCAGGCTCCAGTCCAGACAGAGATGCATTTGGTCAGTAGGCTCTCTATAGTGCCTCTGTAGAATGTGGTGAGAATGGGGGGAGGGAGCTGTGCTCTTTTCATCCGACGCAAAAAGTGTATGCGCTGCTGAGCTCTTTTTACAAGAGCTACGGTGTGTAGGGACCAGGTCATATTGTCAGTTATCTGCACCCCCAGGAACTTGGTGCTGCTTACCATCTAAACCGCTGTGCCGTTGATGAAGAGTGGAGCGTGGCTGGACTGGTGCTTCCTGAAGTCGACGATGATCTCCTTGGTCTTGTCGACGTTCAGGACCAGGTTGTTGGTTCTGCACCAGTCAACCAGATGTTTCACCTCCTCCCTGTAGTCCATGTCGTCGTTGTCACGGATGAGGCCCACTACTGTTGTGTTAACATACTTCACAATGTGATTTGTAGTGGACCTGGGGCAGCAGTCATGGGTCATCAACGTGAACAGCAGCGGACTCAGGATGCAGCCCTGGGGGGAGCCGGTGCTCAGGGAGATGGCACTGGAGGTGTTGTCGCCCACTCTCACAGACTGGGGTCTGTCTGTGAGGAAGTCAAGCAGCCAGTTGCATAGGGGGTATTGAAGTGCTGGGGGATGATGGTGTTGAATGCCGAGCTGAAGTCCAGAAACCACATCCGCACGTGTGTGTCCTTTCCTTCCAGATGTTCTAAGCTCAGGTGGAGTGCAGAGAAGATGGCGTCCTCTGTGGAGCGGTTAGGGCGATAAGCAAACTAGTATGGGTCGAATGTGGGGGGGAAGTCTGGAGACAATGTATTCCTTTACCAGCCTCTCGAAGCACTTCATTACAGATGTTTTTTGGGACAAGGTAAACATCTGTTCAGTATTTTAACATAAAAGTGTTTGATTGTGATTGATTAAAAGCCACAAAATGCAACTGGTCCATCAGACCCGCAAACACTGGCTGAGTAACAACAATATGAACACCACACAAGGGTTAAGTGGCACAGGACGCGCACCGTCAACACTATACCATCATGTTTGAAAGAGAGCATTCATGTTTACCCAGCAAAGTAACGCCACAATGAAACTCCAGGGTGAAAGGCAGTTTCAGAATAAAAGATCACTATAATGCATTGCAGGTCACCTACAGCTATTGATTCCCAGATTAGCTCTTACTGACTTAAATGAAATAATCAAATTAGCAGCAGTAATGTATCATGTGTGTCATGCCATGGGCCACTGTTGTATTACTAACACCAGGTTCTTGTGCATTGTCCTAATATGACAAAAACGTTGCTGTGTTCAGCATTGTTGGAAGGGAAAGTGGAATTTGGAAAAGCAGTTAGAAAATATAAATTCTCTGTGGAAGTGTCACACATAAGTGGCCATTTTCTATTGCTAGAATACACTGGTACAGAAGTTTTTGTTCCGAGACAATCAGAATTGTTCGAAAAATGACGTTTTGCTCGAAAAATGACATTTAGCTCGAAAAATGACGTTTTGCTTGAAAAATGATGTTTCGCTCGAAAAATGCTCAATGCTCCCCTCACCTCACAGGGGGTGAACAAGGGGATGGGTCAAATTTAGAGGACACATTTCACCACACCTAGTGTGTGTGTGACAATCATTGGTACTTTAACTTGAACTTTAAATTAAATACATAAAAATGTTTTAGCACAATAGGTCTCTTTTAAAACAGTCAGTAATAAGACAACGTCATGAAAGTTTTTTCTGTCAAAGTTCAATAATAAGGTTGTTTGAATCTAATTTGGAATGTCTAAGACTACCAACACCTGGGGCCCCCTTAATACACAGGCTTACCTGGGCTAAAGCCCGGGAACCCTCACTCAATGAGGGGATACCCATTTTGACAACGGAATGCAATGATTGGTCTTCATGGCTGTGAATCACAGACATCTCTGCTTCGTGTAGCTATTGTGTACTCTCTCTTTCGGCTGCATTGTTTTTTCCTAGTGCTCGTAGCGGGGCGTGAACCCGGTGTGAGAAGCAAGCGTGTTGACTACTGAGCTAAAAACACAGGAAATCTTTCAGACCGCCAGCATTGTTCCTGAAGTTGACTGGCTTCTGTTACACTAGCACAGATGTCCATGTGCCCGTCGCAAAGGAGATGTATTCATGAACAAAATTATTTTTAAAATGGGTGATATTTTTGCATTATTACTGTTCTGTCGATTAAAATCATGATTCATTTTTTCAAACTGTGTTTTCGTGGCGAGGGTGGGGGTGTTGAGGCTTGAAGGGTGCAGGGGGGTTTGGCCCACTTAGGTTAAGGCTTGCAAAAATGTAAAAGGCTCATTCTTTCTGCGAGCAGCAAACCCATCATGAAACATATTACTGTTCGCTCAACGCAGACGTCATTATGTCATCAAAGCTAAAATGTATGCATTCACGCACAGTGCCAACACTAATGAGTTGAAAAAAGATTGGTAAAAATATGCTAAATCTATTTGTGGCGGCATCGGGCAAAATTATGTTAAGGTTTCACTTCTACATATAATAAATCATCATTCTCCTTCTCCTCCTTTGGCAGATTGCACATCAACATGTGTTACCTCTCTCCATAAGTGTTCAGTGTCCAGTCCAATAGCGGTTGTCTCGCCAGCTTTTTGGTTGATTTCCTCTGCTTCTTCTTCCTTCTACCATTTCTTCTAAGCAGATTTTGCTTATACCTTGAGTAGAGCGTTTGGTGTGACCGTAGAATTTCAAGACTTTGGATTTGATTGTGGATGTGGTGGGCATGAGCTTTGTTGTACAAAGAAATTCTTCAATTTGCGTATGATCAGACAGTCTTTCGTTTGTCATAAATGTCATCATATGACTTTTTGCAAGGATTTCAAGTATATCAAAGTATAGTTATCACATACCAATCCATAGAGTACAACAGATATCACGTAGGTGTTCAAAGATATGATACCCTTTTTGATGATAGTGCTGCTTTATTCTTATTATTTATTCTATTTACATACATATGTAGCACATAACTGGTGCATTCAAGGACCTTTGTTATAGGTCAAAACAGAAGTGTCACTAGTTTGTATAGACAACCTATAGTAGACGTACTAATAATAATAATAACCATAATAGTTATTATTAGTTATATTTATAATCCACTAATGATAATCCTACATGAACCAGCTGATTGCTACTTTACACTATCAAGTAAAGGTTATATTTAAGTGAAAAAAAACCTCACATTCTGGCTACCGTACTTTAAAATAAATGAACAACAACAAATAATTTAGGGGGTTTATGCATATTTTACGGAGCCTTTAGCCGCCCCTAAAAAGGTCTAATGATGCCACTGCTCCGGACGCTTGATAAAAAAAACCTTATTGATAAAACAAATACATAAACATGAAAATATCGTGGACTTTCCCGTTATGGAGTGCGGCATCTACTGTGCTTCTGTGTTATTACATTGGGAAGACTGGCATGTGCCTAGAATGCCAGATACAATGATGGCTGGATGAGAGCGTATGCATGCAAGAAGGAACTGGTTTTCAATCACATCCTCTAGATATATTCATCCCATCTTTAAAAAGTACAATACAAAATCTTAGAGACATTACAAGCTGCATGATGCGTGTAAAAAATCTTATTGAGCGTGTTTCAACCAAATTAAATCAATAATTCATTTTTTAGTGATTGTAAACATACTGAGCGTGTGTAAGTGGGGCTCTTGTAAAGTGAGGCCCTTCAGGAGTGTAATAATAATAATAATAATAATAATAATGATAAATATTAATGAAGACCAAAATGTAGCCACAAACAAAATTGTGTTAAGGGCTACACAAATCCCAGGGCTGACCCTGCATGCAAGTACACAAGTCTGGTCATTCTAACATAATGACTGTGTGTGTGTGTGATGAGAATTATTTATCCATCTTTGCCCTTTTGTTTTAAACATTACCCCAAAAGAAGTGTATCTGACAGTCTGACGCAATACATACAAACAGTTACAATATGATTAATGGTGTGCATTTCAAAGGCACAAAAGGTGGAAAAACTGCTCAAAGAAGCAATACTGACATGAGTAATTGGTTGGTTTGTCGTGACCTCATCGATCACACAAGCAGTAAGACTCAGCAAAAAGGTATACCTGCATTTATCCTCACTGTCATCAGTAAAGAATGTTCGAATGGATTTATTTTGAGTTCTGCCTTATCATCTGGGCTATTGAAAACAATGAGGGCTGTGCCTGATCAAAGGCACTTTGTACATTTAACTTTTGCGGTAGCTACTGTGGATCAAATAAGGGGGAAAATAGCCATACATATTAAATAAAGGGGAACTGCACTTATTTGAAATGTAGCCCATCATCAGCAATCCTTAAAGGCCTACTGAAACCCACTACTACCGACCACGCAGTCTGATAGTTTATATATCAATGATGAAATCATAACATTGCAACACATGCCAATACAGCCGGGTTAACTTATAAAGTGCAATTTTAAATTTCCCGCGAAACTTCCGGTTGAAAACGTCTATGTATGATGACGTATGCACGTGACGTCAATGGTTGGAACGGAAGTATTCGGACACCATTGTATCCAATACAAAAATCTCAGTTTTCCTCGCAAAATTCCACAGTATTCTGGACATCTGTGTTGGTGAATTTTTTGCAATTTGTTTAATGAACAATGAAGACTGCAAAGAAGAAAGTTGTAGGTGGGATCGGTGTATTAGCGGCTGGCTGCAGCAACACAACCTGGAGGACTTTGACTTGGATAGCAGACGCGCTATCCGACGCTAGCCGCCGACCGCATCGATGATCGGGTGAAGTCCTTTGTCGCTCTGTCGATCGCTGGAACGCAGGTGAGCACGGGTGGTGATGAGCAGATGAGGGCTGGCTGGCGTAGGTGGATAGCTAATGTTTTTAGCATAGCTCTGTGAGGTCCCGTAGCTAAGTTAGCTTCAATGGTGTCGTTAGCAACAGCATTGTTAAGCTTTGCCAGGCTGGAATGCATTAACCGTGTAGTTACAGGTCCATGATTTGATAGTATGGTTGATTTTCTGTCTATCCTTCTAGTCAGGGGTTTATTTCTTTTGTTTCTATCTGCAGTTAAGCCCGATTGATTGATTGATTGAGACTTTTATTAGTAGGTTGCACAGTGAAGTACATATTCCGTACAATTGACCACTAAATGGTAACACCCGAATAAATTTTTCAACTTGTTTAAGTTGGGGTCCACTTAAATTGATTCATGATACAGATATATACTATCATATATACTATGCTATCACGTTAGCTCCGTAGCTAAAGTGCTTCGCCGACGTATTGTTGTGGAGATACAAGTCACTGTGAATGTCCATTTCGCGTTCTCGACTCTCATTTTCAAGAGGATATAGTATCCGAGGTGGTTTAAAATACAAATCCGGGATCCACAATAGAAAAAGGAGAAAGTGTGGAATCCAATGAGCCCTTGTACCTAAGTTACGGTCAGAGCAACAACAAAAAAACGTCCTACACTGCACTCTAGTCCTTCACTCTGACGTTCCTCATCCACGAATCTTTCATCCTCGCTCAAATTAATGGGGTAATCGTCGCTTTCTCGGTCCGAATCGCTCTCGCTGCTGGTGTAAACAATGGGGAAATATGAGGAGCCTTTCAACCTGCGACGTCACGCTACTTCCGGTACAGGCAAGGCTTTTTTTATCAGCGACCAAAAGTCGCAAACTTTATCGTCGATGTTCTGTACTAAATCCTTTCAGCAAAAATATGGCAATATCGCGAAATGATCAAGTATGACACATAGAATGGATCTGCTATCCCTGTTTAAATAAAAACATTTCATTTCGGTAGGCCTTTAAGTTAAACAATAACACACATGTATTTAACTTTTATGTGTATTGGTGAAAAACTTCTAGTACAAGGCTGCCAACATATCAGGTAATGAGATTAATCTACCCCGCCTATAAATCCCTTTAAAAAAACATCCAAAAACTGCATCAACGCTCCATTTTCATGCAGAGACCTGCATATTAACCAAGCTATAGCAACATTGTTATTGTACTGCAAGAGCTAACACAGAGGAACTACTTTTCTGGTGGCATGACGCATCGCCTTGCTCACACTGCTCCTCCGACCACTCATGAATCAGAATCAGAAATACTTTAATAATCCCAGAGGGGAAATTAACATAGCCAAGTACTAGCTATTAGAGAGCTTGATCTGCTAATAATGTTGGCTGCGACCCGCCATAAAATAAAGAAGAAGAAGGATCTTAAGTTACTGCTGGATTGCCTTTAAATTAATACAAATTAATGCTAGATTATAAATCACAACTCTCACTTGTATAGTACAAATTTGTGGCACCAAGCCGAGAAGTTGGTCAATTTTGAAAATCCACACGCTACCAATAATAGTGAGATGTAAAATAGTATCAATAAGTTCTAAATGTATAATAACTCAACCATCTTGAATAATTTCTACCTCAGTTTGTATGGTTTGTTGAGTAATATGTGTAAATGACAAATAAGGTATTTGATGCATAGAAGAGTTTTTTATTCATGCTTTATTTAGTTTTTTGTTCAATCTTAGATGGGCTGTGACTCAAAGTTTAATCATGGCTTTGTAGATACACTGAGATAACGTCTAAATTCACAGTGTTCTTCTTGGTGTTTTTGAAACTATTTTTTTCCTCAGAATTTTAAACTAACTTAAAAGTGTTTTGTCAAGAGGATTATTTGTGATATGTTTGTTTTATTTTGGGCCGAAGTAAATCTAACAGAACAATCTGAAGTTGTCATAGTTGTATTTATAAGTTCTTATGCCATGATTTTACCCGTCCGGCCCATGTGGGAAAATATTTTCCTTCCTGAGCTAAAATGATTTTGACATCTTTGACATACATAATTTTCAGCACTAATTATCCCAATTTTGCTTTTCTTGCTCATTTTTAAAAGCAATCATACTCTACTCTGTACAAAGCCTTCTTAATGTCTTTTTGTCATCCATGTTCCTGTTCTTGAAGTTTCCATCATACAGTATACTGTGAAAACTGGTTGATCGTCACTGATGTCGGTTATAAGCGAACCACTTGTATTTTTATCAAAATCATTGGTAAAAATATTATCAATAAGCGTGTCACAGTGTTCTGTGATTCTGCTTGATATTGTGATTTTAGGATATAAACTGATGCTGTATTACTCACTGTGTTTCCATGCACTAAAATAGTCTGATTTCTCTTGAGGCTCTTCCAATTCGCCTTGTTTCAGCAAATCTGTGCCTCTCTCAAAAGCAGTTCGAAGATGCCAGCTAACTCTCCTGTGGCTCTGATCACATTCAGTGGTCAAAAAATCTTCGAAATGATCAAAAACCCCGGTATCAAAAGCGTAGCCTTTTTTATGTGTGTTCTCTCCCGTTGACAGGAAGTGACGAGTATTGTAAAGGAAGGAAGTATTGTCAGTATTAAATATTATCATCAATGTGCCTATTACTACATTACACACATACTTATGGCATGTATATAAAATATGTTGGAGGTTTTCAGAGTTCTTTATAGCACAATAAGTTATTATTGTTAAGCGCCTCTTACTAGCAGTTTTGCACTATTTAGAATGCAGAGTTCTCTATATGCAGTTACTGCCTCGCAAGGGGGGAAGAAAAGTGCAGTTCCCCTTTAATGTTGTGTGATGTTTGCAATATTTGTCTTGACAGTATCAGGATAGGAAACTTCAGCATGAGTCAGCGAGTCATCCAAATCAAACTCGGTCAGATACGGCCTTTGAACCAACACCGACAGAACTGTTGGGATGCGAGGATGACCTATGAGAAAGTGTCAGTATCATTGCTATACCTCCAACCTATGCTGATTTGTTTCTACTCGGGTCTTTGAGGGATCAAAGAGTTCAAAAACTGACGGTGTGTCTGGCCGAGGTAATTTATGCCGTGGTTTGTTCAGATGATATACTCATTGTAGGACCTTTCTTCATATGCCAGTCGTCCCAGTGGCATTACACGTTGCTCTCTGCCAGTTCATTTGCCTCTCTTATCTGTCACATGAGAGGACCAGACAACCCCCTCCCATCAGGAGACAAATGAAAAGTGTCAACGCTTTTCTTTTTTTCCCCAGGAAGACGCAAACACGGGAAATGGACTGGCATTTATCCCCCATCATTTTATTGGTCAAGCTAGAAGGCTGCAAGCTAGGTTTTGGGTAGCTGAAAACAATCTGATTGTGCCACTCGCACGAGCAACGGCTCTGAATAAGACAACCTTAACCTCCACATTTCTTTCATGAATAGATGAAAAAAAGTATTTTCTTGAACTCATTTTCATTCCAATCTAATGTCAGATTAATAAACTGTTTAACGGTGTAATGGATTGTGGGGAGTGGGGGTTAGCACATGTAGTTATCTTAATAATGTTCCTTGGAACCTATATAAATGCTAATTAAGCTTTTGTAATTGTCCACGATGGACACAATGTTGTTCAATAAACAAATAAAAAGGTACGTCAATTAGTATACATTGATGACTATACAGTGTTAAATGTGTCACCTTGTACACCTGCTGTTGGTCGTGTGATGCTGGCCATCTGATATTCTGACACACGTGTCAGTGAGCCTTCACTGCATTGACATGTAGTGAGGTTCAAGCCAGGTAAATCACGGATGCCTTCTTATCTTGTATTTTTTACAGTGTAGTAAGTCTTGGTGTACAAATGTTTCTGCAAACATTATTTTTAGCGACACGCTGACAAACAGAAAAGCCACACCCTCAGCCAGCGGTGTGCTTCCCCGTATCAGGTTATTGCTCTGTGGGTAGGGTTGTACGGTATACTGTATTAGAATAGTACTGCGATACTAATGAATCATTAGTATCATACCGTTTCTGAAACGTACCGGTCTCGCACCCCCCCACGCCCGTGTCGAAGTCACATCATGACATTGCTGGCTTACGAGCAGACGAGCATGTTCAGCGGCACATAATCACGGAGTACTTACAAGCAGCCACAGTGTGTAGACAGAAAAGGGAGAATGGACGCATTGTGGCTTAAAAACTAACGATAAAGGTGAAGTTTTAACCCTTAAACGCCCTCAGGAAGAGATGCTTTAAGACATGGCTAGCTAGCAAGCGGCTGACGTCCATCCGCCGTCGGCAGTGTTTTAGCTACTTCTAAATCACTAATCCTCGCCTCCATGGCGACAAATAAAGTAAGTTTCTTACAAGGATCATCCCTGCAGGACGAGGAATAACTAAACATGCTTCACTACACACCGTAGCTCACCAGCATCAAAATGTAAACAAACGCCATTGGTGGATTGAAAACCTAACATCCACTGTAATGATATCAAGTACAAGCACGTATCGAGTTGATACTACTATGATTACGTCAATATTTTTTGGCATCACAACTAGGGTTGCAAAATTCCGGGAATATTCAAAGTTGGAAACTTTCCATGGGAATTAACGGGAATATATGGGAATTAACGGGAATTAATGGGAATAAACATTGAATGCAACATGCTAGATCTTGCAGCATGATTATTAGCTAAAACAACCTGATTTAATGCAAATTCTGTCATGTCTGTGTTGATCTTGTTTTTGTTTTGCTTGGTTTTTGGACACTTTTTAGTTCCTGGTTTCACTTCCTGGTTTTGTTTTGTTTCCATGGTTACTCATTAGTTTCACCTGTTCCACGTTTGGACTCACACACACCTGTCTCACGTTTTCACATTGTCATGTCACGCACCTGTTCACAGTTAGTCACGCACCTGTTTTCACTTATCATGTCACTATATAGGCTTTTCTGTTTCTGTTGTTCGTCCTGGCGACATCACATTCATGCCATGTTCACAGTTCCTTGTCACGTTAGTTCTTGTTTCATCTCATGCCAAGTAAGTTTTGTTTATTGTTCATAGTTTTGTGCCCACGTGCATGTCTTTTGTTTCATAGTCTAGTTTTCTACTTCCGCCTTTGTGCGCGCCTTTTGTTTTGTCATAGCCAAGTTTGTTACCTCCTCTGTGAGCGCCTTTTGTTTGTACCTTTTGTTTGAGTTAAAAGATTAAACATGTCCTCACCTGCACGCCACGTATGGTCCAATTCGTTTGCACCACGGGAGAGTAAACCACGTCAAGGACCAAGTCGTGACAGATGTCGCCAGCATAAGAGCTCTCCCGCAAGATTGGACAAAGGAACGTGGGAGGTCCTGCGCGCCATGGAAGCCGAGACACTCCGCCATTCCCCCATGGAGCGCAGGGATCTCATGTGGGGTCCGACCGGCAAACTGGTGCCGATCAGCTCCCTTTGGCCCGGGGACGTTGGCACGTCATCCCTGTCCCGGAAGCGGCGCTCCAGACCGAGGACGTCAGGGAAGGTGAGCAGACAGCACGCTGCGCTCCTGCAAGCTCCTCCCCCTCCGGGCGGAAATGGGCCACAGCCTGCCCGGCTTAGCCAGGATGACATCATAGACCAAGATTTTTTTTTCCTGAATTCCTTTTCTTTGGATCACCCGCCCCCCAGGACTCAAGTCACGCCCACGTCACAAGAAAAACATTTCTCACTCATAAATTCCCAGGTAGAAAAAGAGAGACTTTTTGGACAGTTTGGAGGGGAGGATTCTACCCTCCTCCCGACCTCCCTCCACCCACCCCAAAAGACGGTTCCAGACCGCGGGGAGCGCGTCTGGGATCCGCTCCTTGAGGGGGGGGCTAGGGCTGGGAATTGTTCAGGTGGGGCGGGTCAGCTTCGTCACGCCAAGCCACAGCCACCAGCACGACCCCCACCACCTGTCTTTCGACCTGCCAAGCCACAGCCACCAGCACGACCCCCACCACCAGTCTTTCGTCACGCCAAGCCACAGCCTCCAGCACGACCCCCACCACCTGTCTTTCGTCACGCCAAGCCACAGCCACCAGCACGGCCGCCACCACCAGTTTTTCGACCATGCCAAGATCCACCTGCTCCACGCCCAGCTCCACGCCAAGCGCCACCAGTACCTGCTCCACGCCAAACGCCACCAGTACCTGCTCCACGCCAAGCGCCACCAGTACCTGCTCCACGCCAAGCGACACCAGTACCTGCTCCACGCCAAGTGCCGCCAGTCGCAGCTTCACGACGCCAAGTGCCGCCAGTCGCAGCTTCACGACGCCAAGTGCCGCCAGTCGCAGCTTCACGACGCCAAGTGCCGCCAGTCGCAGCTTCACGACGCCAAGTGCCGCCCGTCGCAGCCCCACACCGCCAAGTGCCGCCCGTGGCTGCCCCACGCCGCCAAGTGCCGCCCGTGGCTGCCCCACGCCGCCAAGTGCCGCCCGTGGCTGCCCCACGCCGCCAAGTGCCGCCCGTGGCTGCCCCACGCCGCCACGTGCCGCCCGTGGCTGCCCCACGCCGCCAAGTGCCGCCCGTGGCTGCCCCACGCCGCCAAGTGCCGCCCGTGGCTGCCCCACGCCAAGACCAAAGCCAAGACCAAGACCCGCCAAGTGACCAAGACCAAGAACCGCCAAGTGACCAAGAACCGCCAAGTGACCAAGACAAAGAACCGCTAAGTGACCAAGACACGCCAAGTGACCAAGACCAAGACCCGCCAAGTGACCAAGAACCGCCAAGTGACCAAGACCAAGACCCGCCAAGTGACCAAGACCAAGACCCGCCAAGTGACCAAGACCAAGACCCGCCAAGTGACCAAGACCAAGACCAAGTCCAAGCACCGCCACGCCAAGACCAACCACGCCAAGACCAACCACGCCAAGACCAACCACGCCAAGACCAAGACCATGACCCACGCTGCCAAGACCAAGACCGCCAAGGCCAAGACCACCCATGCCAAGACAAAGACCCGCCACGCCAAGCTTCGCCGCCTGACGCGCCACGCCAAGCTTCGCCGCCTGCCATGATGACGACACGCCTGCCTCCTCGTCTGCCACGAAGGTGGCCACTGCCTGGTCGTCCGCCACGCCAAGTGCGCCCACCTCCTCATCGGCCATGGATATGGCCATTCCCGGGTCGCCCACCTTGTCAGATTTGTTGGATCTACGCGTCGCCGCCACCTGATCCTGCCTCGGTGGATTCGGGGCCACTTGGCCTGGCGACCCACCGCCATGTTCCCCTCCCGCCCTCCCATGACTCTTGATCCTGTTTTGTGTTTTGTTTTTTGGACATCTGGGATCTGTCCGTAAGGGGGGGGCTCTGTCATGTCTGTGTTGATCTTGTTTTTGTTTTGCTTGGTTTTTGGACACTTTTTAGTTCCTGGTTTCACTTCCTGGTTTTGTTTTGTTTCCATGGTTACTCATTAGTTTCACCTGTTCCACGTTTGGACTCACACACACCTGTCTCACGTTTTCACATTGTCATGTCACGCACCTGTTCACAGTTAGTCACGCACCTGTTTTCACTTATCATGTCACTATATAGGCTTTTCTGTTTCTGTTGTTCGTCCTGGCGACATCACATTCATGCCATGTTCACAGTTCCTTGTCACGTTAGTTCTTGTTTCATCTCATGCCAAGTAAGATTTGTTTATTGTTCATAGTTTTGTGCCCACGTGCATGTCTTTTGTTTCATAGTCTAGTTTTCTACTTCCGCCTTTGTGCGCGCCTTTTGTTTTGTCATAGCCAAGTTTGTTACCTCCTCTGTGAGCGCGTTTTGTTTGTACCTTTTGTTTGAGTTAAAAGATTAAACATGTCCTCACCTGCACGCCACGTATGGTCCAATTCGTTTGCACCACGGGAGAGTAAACCACGTCAAGGACCAAGTCGTGACAAATTCAGTAGAATTTAAATCCTGCACTGTGCATTCCTCCATCACATGTGCAGTGCATTCTTCCATCACATGCACATATATATCCCAGCATGCTACACACTACAGGCCACACTAGTATTTGAGCCCAAGGACTTCATCCAGTCAGGTAAGTTTTGACGATATTACTGGGGTAAAAATATTTGATCTATGGTATTTAAAGGCCTACTGAAACCCACTACTACCGACCACGCAGTCTGATAGTTTATATATCAATGATGAAATCTTAACATTGCAACACATGCCAATACGGCCGGGTTAACTTATAAAGTGCAATTTTAAATTTCCCGCTAAACTTCCGGTTGAAAAAGCCTTTGGAGGATGACGTATGCGCGTGACGTAGCCAGGGGAACAGAGGTATGCCTTCCCCATTGAATACAATACAAAAAAGCTCTGTTTTCATTTCATAATTCCACAGTATTCTGGACATCTGTGTTGGTGAATCTTTTGCAATTTGTTTAATGAACAGTGGAGGCTGCAAAGAAGAACGTTGTAGGTGGGATCGGTGTATTAGCGGCTGGCTGTAGCAACACAACAAGGACTACTTACTTGGATAGCAGACGCCCAGCCGATGCTAGCCGCCCACCGCACGGATGGTCGGGTGCAGTCCTTCGTCGCGCCGTCGATCGCTGGAACGCAGGTGAGCACGGGTGTTGATGAGCAGATGAGGGCTGGCTGGCGTAGGTGGAGCGCTAATGTTTTTATCATAGCTCTGTGAGGTCCGGTTGCTAAGTTGCTAAGTTAGCCTTAGCGTCGTTAGCAACAGCATTGTTAAGCTTTGCCAGGCTGAGATCTATTAACCGTGTAGTTACATGTACATGGTTTAATAGTATTGTTGATCTTCTGTCTATCCTTCCAGTCAGGGATTTATTTATTTTGTTTCTATCTGCATTTGAGACAGATGCTATCACGTTAGCTCATGCTAAAGAGCTTCGTCGATGTATTGTTGTGGAGATAAAAGGCACTGTGAATGTCCATTTCGCGTTCTTGACTCTCATTTTCAAGAGGATATAGTATCCGAGGTGGTTTAAAATACAAATCCGTGATCCACAATAGAAAAAGGAGAGAATGTGGAATCCAATGAGCCAGCTTGTACCTAAATTACGGTCAGAGCGAAAAAAAATATGTATTTCACTGCATTCTAGTCCGTCACTAACGTTCCTCATCCACAAATCTTTCATCCTCGCTCAAATTAATGGGGTAATCGTCGCTTTCTCGGTCCGAATAGCTCTAGCTGCGTTGAAAACAATAGGAAAATATGAGGGAGTGAACAACTGACAACGTCACGCTTCTTCCGGTAGGGGCAAGGTTTTTTTTTTACCAGAGACCAAAAGTTGCGAACTTTATCGACGTTGTTCTATACTAAATCCTTTCAGCAAAATTATGGCAATATCGCAAAATGATCAAGTATGACACTTAGAATGGATCTGCTATCCCCGTTTAAATAAAAAAAAATCATTTCAGTAGGCCTTTAAGTTTAATACAGGTGTAATTGCTTGTTACTGTATGACTGTAGACTACTCCAGCAGACTTCCACTCAAGCTAGCTAGCTGTTCCTGTACTTGTTAAATGATTTTGGGGTCAATATCTCTAGCTAGCTAGGTTTATGTACCACCACAGTCTCATAATGAACCGAAAATATTGCTCTGTTAGCCGTGCTGCTAATTTTCTTTATGTTAATTCACATTCATTTATGCTAACAAGGTTAGCAATCCGAATTTACCTTTTTTGTTATCTGTAAAGTTCAACTAGCAAATACTAAATCAAAACGTGTATTTTCCTCTGCCTTCTGTTCTGCTAGCCATTTAGTTGTCATACAAAAATGTAGGTTAAAGTTTGATTTAGCATGCTGATTGAGTGTTCATTTATTCATCTAGCCTATTTCTATTCATTTGTCCATCAGTAAAATATTTTTAAAGACTACTCCAATTGTTTAGCTGACTATTTATATCTGTGTGTGGCATTGCATTAGTGTTTTACAAGAATAAATAAATACAAACAGAATAATGCCTCGTACACCATCTGATGTGTGGAGACATTTCACCCCAACCAAATGTAGGCGGAAAGGCTGTGTACATTTGCAAATATTGTGCAAAGACCAACGCCAAAAATGCCACAAAGATGCAGCAGCATATAGACAAGTGCCCAATAATATGTAATTATTGTAATTCACCATTAATTCCCATATATTCCCATTAATTCCCATGGACGGTGTCCAACTTTGAATAATCAAAAAATGGTCAATATTTGCAAACTTCCCGAGCTTAAATTCCTGTGGTAAATTTCCGGAAAGTTTCTGGAAATTTACCGGAAACTTTCCACCCCTTTGCAACCCTAATCACAACATCTTCTTTCGTTTATTTAAAATGTTTATTATGTTTATAAACTCAGGAAATATGTCCCTGGACACATGAGGACTTTGAATATGACCAATGTATAATCCTGTAACTACTTGGTATCGGATTGATACTCAAATTTGTGGTATCATCCAAAACAGAAGAATAAGCGATTATTACATTTTAACAGAAGTGTAGATAGAACATGTTGAAACAGGAATTAAGCAGATATTAACAGTAAATGAACAAGTAGATTAATAATTAATCTTCCACCACCTGTCCTTAATAATGTTGACAAAATAATAGAACGAGAATTGACTCAATATGTCACTGCATATGTCAGCAGACTAATTAGGAGCCTTTGTTTGTTTACTTACTACTAAAAGACAAGTTTTCTAGTATGTTCACTATTTTATGTAAGGAATTAACTGCAATAACAAACATGTTTAATGTACCCTTAGATTTTTTATTAAAATAAAGCCAATAATGCAATTTTTTGTGGTCCCCTTTATTTAGAAAAGTACCGAAATAATTTTAGTACCGGTACCGGTACCAAAATATTGGTATCGTTACAACACTATCTGTGGGGTTGTAAAACGTATCAATACATCGATAACAAGTCAATACAAACATGCAAAAATTGTCTTGATATCAGGTAGGTTGGCGTACCGAAGACTGCTCAACACTTTTTTCTCGACAAGCTATATTGATTCTTGTCGTGTGTGCACTGAGCAGTCAGCGCAAAAAAAATACCTGGGGCATTATGTATTAAGAGTTGTGTGGATTTCCTACTAAAAATTGTCGTACGTTCAAATCCAGAAATCAGCGTAAGCAAGAAAAAATTCTGATATATTAAAGTGTGCACATGTACTAATCAAAGCACATTTCTTTTTTACGTCCCAATCAACGTGGAATTGTCCACAGAGAATTGCGAGGCTGGGCATGCCAGACCACGCTCATGCCACGCCCACGCTCATGCCACGCCCTCTTATAAATAAAATGGTAAATGGGTTATACTTGTATAGCGCTTTTCTACCTTCAAGGTACTCAAAGCGCTTTGCCACTATTTCCACAATTACCCATTCACACACACATTCACACACTGACGGCTAACCACGACCCATGAGGAGCAAGGGTGAAGTGTCTTGCTAAAGGACACAACGGACGTGACTAGGGTGGTAGAAGCCGGGGATCGAACCAGGAACCCTCAGGTTGCTGGTTGAGTCAGAGAACTGCACACAGGAACAAATATGAAATAAGTTCAGTTCAGTTCAGTTTCAGTTTATTTCGAACATGCATACGATACAATGTAATGCATCACATGTTTCCAGTTGTTTCATTAAAACACGTCCGAAAAGGAGTAGGAAGAAGCAGAGCTTATTTAATCCTACCCCTTTTCATATCATAGCAATTTTATCCCATTTTCTTCTTCTCTGTTTGTAACAGAATAGTGAATAAATACAAAATAAATAAATAATATACCATAGTAAGTAAACAAATATTAAATACACAAACAATCATTATATCGAAAAAAAAAGTTCAATATGTTCATCATAATTGTTTTTTTTTGTACTTTGTGAACACTTGTAGTTTGAACAGTCTTTTAAACTGAATCATGTTGTTGCTTTGTTTGATTTATTTGGTTAATCCATTCCATAATTTAATTCCACATACAGATATGTTAAAGGTTTTAAGTGTTGTACGCGCATACACATATTTTAAATGTGATTTTCCTCTAAGGTTATATTTCTACTCTTTTGTTGAGGAAAAATTGTTGTACATTCTTGGGTAGCAGGCTATAGTTTGCTTTATATATAACTTTAGCTGTTTGCAAATGCACCAAATCGTACCAAATATTTGTGATTTAATAAATAAAGGGTTTGTATGTTCTCTACATCCAACATTATGTATTATTCTAATTGATCTTTTTTGTGACACCGTTAGTGAATGTTGTTTCCCCATATTTCTACACAATAACTCAGATATGGTAACACTAGCGAGCAGTAAAGAATATGAAGTTATTTTTGTTCCAGAACATATTTTGCTGTATTCATTGTGATGTGTTTTTTGCTACTTTATGTTGTATATTTTTACATGAGGTTTCCAGTTCATTTGTCATCTTTTATTACACCCAAAAATTTGTTTTCTTTTACCCTTTCAATATCTACTTTGTCTATTAGTATTTGTGACTTTTTGGGTGTTCTCTCCTGAACAAAATGCAGTTGTATTATCTGAAAATAATACTAAGTGTAAGTCCTTTGTAACTTTACAAATGTCTTTTGTATAAAGATTGAACAAATTTGGTCCAAGTATTGATCCCTGAGGTACGCCACAAAATATTTTCAGCTCTGTAGAAGTGTGTTCGCCCATCTTCACGTATTGCTTCCTGTTGGTTAAGTAACTTCTTACCCAATTCCAGACCAACCTTCTGATTCCATACCTTTCTGATGCTATGATTCATTGTGTCAAATGCTTTTGTTAAATCCATAAAGACTGCAGCAGCACATTTTTTGCTATCTATTGCATTTGTAATCTCTTCCATTATTTCAATTAATGCCATTGATGTTGAGATGTTGGCTCTGTATCCCTATTGGTTGTCTGTTAATGTTTCATTTTTATTAATGAATTTGTTTCATCTGTTGTAAAACAGTTTTTCAATCATTTTAGAAAATTGTGGAAGTAGAGAAACAGGTCTGTAGTTTGTAAACTGGTGTTTGTCACAAGTCTTATAAATTGGTACAACTTTTCCATTACAATCAGTTGAGGTCTTGGATTGACATTTTTTCACATTACTGATTTTTTCCTCTTTTGTCACACCTTGGAGGAACATAGAGTTGGGATTTCTGTCTATAGTGTTGATTATTTTTCTTTTGCTTCCTACTAAGTTGTTTCAATGGACAGTGTTTGTCACAAAGCATTTCGAAGGTATTGACAAAAATACCATATGCATCATCTGCATCATAATTTTCCCTGTATACTTTTGTACATTCTAAGATATTATTAATAGCTAGTGACATATTTTTTTACCACTTTGTAGTTTAGGTTTCTTCATCACATACACAGCTACTCCGCCTCTGTTCTTGTTGGTTCTGTTCATTTATATTTAGTTCATATTGCAGGTCATAATCCATTCCTTTTTAGCATCCATCCATGTTTCTGATATAGCGATAACTTTGAAGGCTTTGTTGAATTGTTCCAAAAAATGCTTCACATTGTTGTAGTTTGCATACAAATTTCTGTTGTTTAAATGAATAATCGACATTTGTTGTCTATTTTAATGCTTCCATTATATTGTTCGTCTGTATAAGAAAAACAATTATCTACAATGTGAAAGAAACAATTTGTACCTGGATCTATATCCTTATCTATTTCCGGACTATTGTAATGTATGCTGCTGAAGGTTTTCAGTTCCTTACTTTCCTGTTCTCCAATCATTTGTGTTGCACTCTGAATGTTTGTAAGTGTAGATGAATGTGCACCTGAGTAAAGATCTTATTGTTCGGTAATCCCTTTGAGCGTTGTAAATTTGTAGTTGAATGTCAATGTTTGTTTTCCGTCAGATTCCATTATCTTTGTTGTTGTTGTAGTTGCTGGGAGTTCTGATATTCCTGTCGGCGAGCTTCAAGATGGCGTGGTTTTGTTGCCTCTTCTATTCAGTGAATCGCACGCATCAATGGTGTTAATATCAACATCAATGTCACGGCGCAGATTCGAACCCGTGCCTCTCATAATTCTGAGTGTCACAATTCCTCCTCTGGCTGCTCACTCGGACACGCCCCCACTCACGCTGGGCAGCGACAAGGCTGCATGCAATCACTCATCAGCACACCTGGGCTTGACGAGAGGGAGCGGCATAAGGAGACAGCGAAGCCAGGAGACCTTTGCCAGAACGTAGCCAATCTCACCCGAGTAAGCATCACGTCTGGCACCTCTCCCTCGTTCCTTGCTCACCTTCATTGTGCTCTTCCTCGTTCCTGTCTTGATATATTTTGTGTCTTCCACAGTGTCTTCCGTGATCGTGTCTTGCCTCACGACCTCCTCCCGGATTGTTGCTTGCCTTCCCCGATCCTTGACCACTGTTTGGACCCTGACCTTGTTGCCTCTCTCCAGCCCCCGACTGCTTGCCTTCCAGCTGACTCCCCTTCGCCTTCCCCTTTGGATTCGACGGAAGATACATCCAACACGCACCGACAACACCCTCTGGTAAATTCTACATTGTTAATTCCACACATAGTCTGCATTCACTCACTAGTGGGAGAATACACATCCCACACATTTATCAAAGGTTTAAATAAACCTTCAAAAACGCAGTTCTGCCTTGGTGTCGCCTCCTTCCCTTTGCCTAGTACATAACAGTACGTTCTGGCCAAAAACATGGCGGAACCAGGCGACACCCGAGAAGCCCTGTCTCGATCCCCCAGGACTTCTGGCTTGTCTATGCTTAGTGCCGTGGTTAACGAGCACCAAGAGCGTTTTATTGCCCTTGAGGACAATTTGGAGAGAGCTTTTTCTAGACTTAACTCTAGGCTGGACTGCCTTATGCCTAGAGTGACCCCCACTGCAGCTACCCCGCAGCTCACTTCCCCAGTCCAAAGACCGGAACGCTGCGGTCTGGAACGAGAGCCCAAAATAGCTTGTCCTAGAGCCTAGACCTTTTGAGGGTGATTTTGAGCTGTGCAGGGGATTTCTTGTTCAGTGTGATCTTATTTTTCAACACCAGCCTTCACACTATTCTTCTGATGGGGCTAAGATCGCTTTAATTTTTGCCCTACTCACGGGACCTGCACTCAAGTGGGCTACGGCTGCCGTGGACAGGACCTTGGGGCTAAGCACAGACTACGCTGCCTTCCGGGCCGTATTTGACCACCCCAAAAATGGGGGGGACGCCGCGGGACACCTCCACTCCATCCAGCAGGGATTTCGCTCGGTGGCGGCCTACACTCTGGAATTCCGGACCCTGGCGGCTGACAGCGGGTGGGACGATCGGGCACTCCAGAGTGCGTTCCGTCGAGGACTTTCGGAGGAGATTAAGGATGGACTACTAAGGGACAGACCCACATCCTGCAGAGACCTCATCGAACTTGCACTCTTGTTCGATCAGAGATTGACGAAACGTGCGGCTGAGCGAGCCCAGGGAGCCACAAGGATCAGTACCCGGCCTCAACTGCTACCCACTTTTGAAGCTCCAGCTCCGCCACATATGGCTCCAACCACCATGCTGACAGCCCCGGAGTCCATGCAGTTGGGAAGGACCCGGCTGACCATTGAGGAGAGAGAGAGAAGGTTCAGACAACGCCTTTGTCTTTACTGTGGTCTAACCGGACATATCCTTCGTTTTTGTCCGGCTAAACCAAAAGACCAGGCTCACCAGCTGAGGGGGTCCTGGTGAGCCATACTTCTTTTCCCCAAGATAAGGAGAACCCCGACTTTGTGGTACCCGCTACCCTAGTGTGGGGATCTAAATCTATCCAAGTAAAGGCTTATTTGGACTCGGGAGCCGATGAAAGTCTCCTGGACTACGAATTTGCCCAAGGGATGGGCATTCCCCTGGTCCACTTGAACCGGTCACTTCCTGTTTAAGCCCTGGACGGACGTCCTTTGGGACCCATCAGGTTTCGTACTGAACCCATTACCATGACCATTTCAGGAAACCACAGCGAGACCATCAGTTTTTGGGTTCTGGAGACCCCCGTCGCCCCGCTGGTGCTGGGTAGATCTTGGCTCCGTCAACATGACCCCCATGTCTCTTGGTCCTCTGGCAGGATCTTGGCATGGAGCACACCCTGCCACGCTAATTGTCTCAGGGCTGCCTCCCCTCCAGTCCACGTTCCCAGTATTGCTACCCCCCAGACGGATCTGTCCCGTGTACCTGCCTGCTACCATGACCTAGCGGAGGTTTTCAACAAGGAGCAAGCACAGGTTCTAACCCCGCATAGACCATACGATTGTGCTATTGAGCTACTCCCGGAGGCTAAGCTACCTGCAAGCCGGCTTTATAATCTGTCACCCCCCGAGAAAGAGGCCATGAAGACATACATCACGGAGGGTCTAGCTTCGGGAATCATCACTCATTCGAAGTCTCCACTGGCAGCTGGATTCTTCTTTGTCTCCAAGAAGGACGGTTCACTCAGGCCTTGCATCGACTACCGTCATCTTAACAACATTACTATTAAGAACAAGAACCCCCTGCCTCTTCTCAACTCATCCTTCGAACCATTGGCACCAGCCACCATCTTCTCTAAATTGGATCTCCGGAACGCCTATCATCTTGTGCGGATTAAGGAAGGGGACGAGTGGAAAACGGCGTTCAACACCCACCTTGGGCACTTCGAATACCGGGTCATGCCTTTTGGACTCACGAATGCCCCAGCTGTTTTTCAGGCCCTCGTCAATGACATTCTGCGTGATATGCTTGATAAATTTGTCGTTGTTTACCTTGATGACATTCTGATTTTTTCCCAGAGTTTGGCTGAACACCAGGAACATGTTAGACTCGTACTCCAGAGACTTTTGGAGAACCGGCTATTTGTCAAGGCAGAGAAGTGCAACTTTCACACCTCTTCAGTGGAATTCCTCGGTTTTGTAGTTGAGAAGGGACACATCCGAGCCGACCCCAAAAAGGTGGATGCTGTGGTGGATTGGCCTCAGCCATCTTCTAAAACGGAGTTGCGGAGATTTCTTGGCTTCGCTGGATTTTACCGACGCTTCATCCAGGACTTCAGCCGGATTGCCGCACCACTCCATGCCCTCACCTCTCCTAAAAGTTTTTTTGTCTGGTCTCATACTGCTAACAAGGCTTTCGAGGAGCTGAAGAAGAGATTCATCTCCGCCCCTGTCCTCGTCCACCCTGACTTGGACGTTGCCTTTCTCGTGGAGGTGGACGCTTCCGATTCCGGGATTGGTGCTGTACTTTCTCAATGCTCTATGATTGACAATCTCATTCACCCAGTTGCATTTTTTTCCAGACGCCTATCCCTGGCAGAGCGGAACTACGACGCTGGGAACAGAGAACTGTTGGCGGTCCACGAAGCTCTTGCCGAATGGAGACACTGGTTGGAGGGGGCTCGTCACCAGTTCCAGATCCTGACTGATCACAGCAATCTCCTCCACATCCGCTCTGCCAGGAGGCTGAATAATCGACAGGCAAGATGGCAACAATTCTTCTCCCGCTTCGACTACTTGCTGTCTTTCAGACCCGGATCCAAGAACGCTAAGGCGGACGCTCTCTTCAGAGTGTTTATGGAGGAACCTTCTGAGCGGCCATTGGATGTCCCCATTCTTCCTCCCTCTCGCATCGTGGGGATGGTTTCCTGGAAAGTGGAGGAACTTGTTAAAACTGCACTGCGCTCCAATCCAGGACCTGGGGGTGGACCACCCAACAAGCTCTTTGTCCATCAGGAACTGCGATCCAGAGTCCTGGATTGGGGTCACTCTAGCCAGAGGACAGGTCTTGGGTACCGGCCTCCTATCTTGCCGATCCCTCACTTCTAGAGGGGGGTACTGTCACGGCGCGGATTCGAACCCGTGCCTCTCATAATTCTGAGTGTCACAATTCCTCCTCTGGCTGCTCACTCGGACACGCCCCCACTCACGCTGGGCAGCGACAAGGCTGCATGCAATCACTCATCAGCACACCTGGGCTTGACGAGAGGGAGCGGCATAAGGAGACAGCGAAGCCAGGAGACCTTTGCCAGAACGTAGCCAATCTCACCCGAGTAAGCATCACGTCTGGCACCTCTCCCTCGTTCCTTGCTCACCTTCATTGTGCTCTTCCTCGTTCCTGTCTTGATATCCTTTGTGTCTTCCACAGTGTCTTCTGTGATCGTGTCTTGCCTCACGACCTCCTCCCGGATTGTTGCTTGCCTTCCCCGATCCTTGACCACTGTTTGGACCCTGACCTTGTTGCCTCTCTCCAGCCCCCGACTGCTTGCCTTCCAGCTGACTCACCTTCGCCTTCCCCTTTGGATTCAACGAAAGATACATCCAACACGCACCGACAACACCCTCTGGTAAATTCTACATTGTTAATTCCACACATAGTCTGCATTCACTCACTAGTGGTAGCATACACATCCCACACATTTATCAAAGGTTTAAATAAACCTTAAAAAACGCAGTTCTGCCTTGGTGTCGCCTCCTTCCCTTTGCCTAGTACATAACAATCAATTCCCTTTGATTGCAGAAAGTTGACCACTTGTTGCTCCGTTGAAGCAGCGTCCATGTTATCTGGTTCTCCTCTGTTGTCAACTGCTCTTGTATAGGATCAAGGATTGATGCGTAGCCCTGCAATGATGATGTCATTATGTCGCGTAAACTGATCCATTTCCTCTTTGAGGTTTTCCAATACAGTGATATTCCACAGATTGGTGATATCTTGTTGTCTGGCATTGAGCTGTTTTCTCATTGCAGCCATATCCTCCCTGAATCTCTTCAAATCAGTGGTACCTTGGTGCATGGCATGCAGCTGTTGGCGCACTGCTGCTATCTCCATTTTAATGTTCTCCACAACACTGCTGTTGTCCCAATGGCTGTTATCTTGCTGCTTGGCATTCAACTGTTGGCGCAATGTAGCCGTCTCCTCTCTCAGCTTCTCCACCTCCCGTTTTAATTCTTTGTTGTCTTCACAGAGAATCTTCATTTCCTCTCTGAACTTTATAAATTCCATCAAATCATAACAAGATTATTTTATGTGTTTGATCATCTGTTCTTTGAGAGCTGCAACATCTTGAGATTATCGACATTGTTTGTGTTTTATTTATATTGTTTTGTAGAGTTCCTACTAACTCTTTTAAGTACGGTTCCACCCCTGGTAACGGTGTATTGCCCCGTTGACGGCCTATTGTCGTATCATTTTGAAAGAAAAATATCAGCTCGTTTGTAATGCACAACACTGCGAAAAGACACCAATCTGTTCTGACTGAAAAACATGAACAATCATATTACAGTATCTGTAAAGTAATAGCCCACATTTCATGTTTTGTTTGTACACAGCTAGCCAGACAGCGTATGACGTGCTGCATGTATCATGGTCGATATTAAAGTGTGACTCACTCGATGGACAGTTGTCTGTTTGGTCCAGCTGGTCGGGGACGTTTTCTCCAGATTATTTGGGGGTAAGCACACCATTTATGTCGAAATAGCTTTTCTCCAAACTCGACATTTGCAGCTTCGTGTCATGCCAAACCTCACTCTCTCGGCTTCCGTCTGCTCCAACATTTCACCCTTTTTTCCGTGCTGGCTTCTATGAACAGTAGTTCATCCTCCATTCATCCAGCTTCAAAAAGATAAAGACCAAAATAGTTTTCTTTGTTGTTTATTACCAAGTCTGCCATGATTATAACACACTCCTGTTTGAATCCGGATGTAGGAACACAAGTTGTTGCCGGAAGTCGGACGTGCACTGCTACGGAAATGGAAATCAATCACGATAAATATTGTACATATTACATATTGTTATGAAGGTGTGAATTACTACATTATATTTTGACTTGCAATTTGTATATACAACTTTAATGGAGGGTTTTGAAGTTGTTTTAGAAGGCTTTGCAGGCTACAACGGTGACTCCCATTAGCATTTGCCAAAGGCTTTTTCATCATCTTTAAAATCCTAAAAAAAAAAGACGTGTTTTTGTCTCTCATAATTGTGAAAGTGTCATGACGGGGGGGTTACAGCTTACTGCGAGTTTTGTTCTCCCGGGAAGCAATCGGACTATTCCGGACAAGGCGTGAATGTAGGAACATATTTAATTATTCAACTAACACTCAACGAAGTACAAAAAAACAGAAAACAACCCGAAGACAAGCGTGCCTATCGCACGCAGAAGCTAAGGCAAAAAACTTAGGACATGAAACATGAAACTATAGACATGAGAACAACTAACCAAACTATGGCATGGAGCAACTAGCATAACTGTGGAATCAGACATGGAACGAGCAGCATGAACTAAGCAATGACGCCAGGACGACTGACTGGCAAAGACAGGCTTAAATAATGGTCTTCTTGATTAGAGCAAGTGCGTGTCCCGAACACCAGAGGCAGGTGAAACTAATAAGTCGCCATGGTAACTAAACAAGGGAGCGCAAACAGGATCTAAAAGAGTCCAAAACTAACAAAAAATAACCAAAACATAACCCAGACCACAGATCATGACAGAAAGATAGGCAAAATTCCAGATAAATTGCAGTTTCTCTTTAAACATGCCAGCACATCAAAAAGGATAGAAAAGACTTTGATTCTTGTTTGAAATTTAAGTTATTATTATACTACCTGCGGTAGAAGCCGTACGTGACACAAAGTTGGGCCATTGCAGAGAAACAAGTGGGGGCCTCGCAGGAAAAGGAGCAGAGGATGACCCAGCCATGAGAAATGTGGATGGCAGTCTAGTCTAACAGGTGACATTAACTTCTACCAAAGCCATATTCTAGTCAGATACTTGTAGTTTTACTTAAGTATTGCTTTCAAATACTTTATACAAAACTGTCCAACATGTAGTTGGTGATATAGTAACTCACCAAAGGGTAAAGAATATTTGCTTAACCTATAGTGCCTGACCTACCAAGATCCAAATGCCACACGCTAAACAGTGTGTGCAAATTGAAAAAATGTGTCTACAGTTAGTGGCCGTTTTGCGTGTGATCTACTAAGACTTGTAGTACAATTGATAACAAGTGCAGAAGTAGCGCGGACCAGCCTACTTGAGAAAGTTATTGCGTGTACTGAGCGGCATGAAGGAACCAGAGGTGGGACCAAGTCATTGCTTTGCAAGTCACAAGTAAGTCTCAAGTCTTTGCCCTCAAGTCTCGAGTCAAGACAGGCAAGTCCCGAGTCAAGTCCAAAGTCAAGACTGGAAAGTCTCAAGTCAAGTCCCAAGTCCTGCATTTTGAATTTCGAGTCCTTTCAAGTCCTTTTAACCACAGACTAATATATATATATATATTGCACTTCATAATAGCACTATTATCCAGTCATTTTAAACATTTAACTCATTCCTTTACAGAATAAACACATTTGAAAAAACAAGTGCAACTGTACTTATTTGCACAAAAGTGTTAACATTGTATTTCCATGGCATATTGCATTGTAACTAGTTCCACAGCAGTTTCTATCCTGTTCTTACCTTATCTCATTGATCTCATCTCATACTGTATGTGTGTTGATGTGTGCGTACATATGAAAAACATAACAAAAACATGAACAAAACAATGAACAGAGTTGTACTTTTTAGATGTCAGGGCCCTATGCAATATGTTCACATATTCTTAATATAGTATACATTTTAACTGACCTTTATTTGACTATGTTTGTGTTTTTGTAGGTGGCTAAAATATGCGGTGCTGCTGATCGCCGTCTAACGTTACGTTACTGTGTGTGATACATTGACTAACGTAACGTTATGTCTAGGTACCTCATGCAGCCCTGCTTAAAAAAAATCACTTGACAAAAAGTATGAATAAGGTAGCCAACTGCAGTGGACGCAACAGATTGCCGTGTTTGCAATGACGTTATAACCATAGACATCTTATAAGTAGACGCAGCATTGGCTGCTGTGACACGAGCAATTTGGCCGCCATCTTGAAGTGGTGATGAGGAGCCGGCGAGCAGCCTAAACTGACAGTTGACAGGTAGAAAACAAAGATGGTGTTCAGCGTTTTCCTACTCAAATGAGCGGACTGTTGAAAATAGGAATCTGGTGATTACTTTTCACAAGTAAGATTTAACATTAATGTACTATTGGTTGTATTTTATGAAAATAATATTACCACAGAGTTGAGAAGGAGCAAATATCTTTAATATTTGTATGTGAAAATCACAAAGAAATCTTCTGGGGGAGGATTACGCCCCTACAGGGGTTTGGTTTACAAACTTTCAGCCCCACCTAAAACAAAATTCACCAGCCGCCACTGATTATGATGCATTCTCATTTTAGGCAAAATATAAGACAATACTTTCTTAACAGTATAATTGTAACCAGGAATAAGTCTTCAAGTAACAATATTCAAATACTAACATTGTTGGGTAAGACAGAATTTGGTTTTATTCTGAATCCAGTGAAACAGATTGGTGGTTTTAGCTGATATAAAGCCTTTCAGGTGTTTATATATGTTTATGTTGAAGTATTTGGCAGACGCTCTTATCCAAAGCGACATACATAAAAAATACATATAAAACAATGACTGTAAACATGATAATTTAAGGGAAGAATGTAATACAAAATATCAATACAAAGTGTCAAGACAGAATAAACTATCTGCTGCTGCAGCAACAGAGATACAGTCTATATGTCCCTAAGATATATAGATATCTAATGTATTCATACATTGTTTATGTAGGATATACGCATGTATATATAACCTAATCATATTGTTTCTTCAATTTAAAAATAGCTGACCGTTTTTTTCCCCTTTCTCTGGGATTATATTCTCAGTTTTGATCTCGGACGTCTGGTCACTTGTAGCGTATAAGAATATTATATTACTGTTAAGCAAACTATGAATAATAAAACACGCCAAAACATGTGTCCTTTATCATAGCTAGACATATAACAAAAAAGCGCGTGAAAATCAGTGGTATTCAGTGAAGTAAAATGAATTAAATGTGCTGACAGTTCATTGCTCCTGCCAAATGAATTGCACTAGTGGAGCGGATCACCACTCCAAAATGGCGGCCCCGCGTCTCGTCTGCGCCTGTAGGCAGTAGCGCGTGATGCTGCGTACCCTTATAAGATGTCTATGGTTATAACGTTAGCAGTGAGTTTACAGCCTCACTGATTTAACTACACAGCAAATAAAAGTCACGTTACTTAGCCAATAAACGTTATCTTACATTCAAAACTTACCCTTCTTTGTGCATCTTCAAATGTCGAACGAAGTTGGAAGTTGTTACGCCTCCGTCTATAATATTCGAACTGCATTATTTGCATAGGGCAATTCGTTTTTTGTTGACCAAGTCATAGTTTTAATACCCAAACGAAATTAACTTTGGCATAATTGTTTCTCACTGCCGCATTGTTTGACAATTCTTCTTCATTGGTTGTCCTGCAATTTGATTGGATGAGAGCTGTGGGATGAAAACAGCGTAGATCTAATTTGTTGTACTGAGAGCACACCAGCTGACAGGAACAACACGCTGATAGACACAGACGAAGAAAATGAAAAATACGGAGCGGCGCGCTCCCAAATAACTTTTTAATCTTTGGGTTTTGGGGAAAGTAGCAAGTCATGTCAAGTCAAAAGGCTCAAGTCCAAGTGAAGTCACAAGTCATTGATGTTAAAGTCTAAGTTGAGTTGCAAGTCTCTTTACATTTTGTTAAGTCGAGTCCAAAGTCATCAAATTCATGACTCGAGTCTGACTCGAGTCCAAGTCATGTGATTCGAGTCCACACCTCTGGAAGGAACTAATTTACTGCACATTCATGTTAACATGCTCCGACTAGTGGTGTTTTGCTAGGATCTGAAAAATGCAGCAGACATGTACCACATTTTCAGGGCATTTTAGAAGCAGTGCTGCAGTGCTTTTACAACAGAACCCACTTTTTTAGCGAGCGTGTGTTGAAATGTTCCAGGTCTAGAAAATGCCTATTACGAGAATTATTTTGTCATATAGGAGCTATGTAAAATATATATCCTACAGGAAATAACACGTCATAAAAAATGCCAGAAGACACCAAAACGCAACAATTGCATTAGTTTTAATCAGCCCCTTTTGATAAAATACATCTCTTGGATGCTTCTGATGTAACCTGGAGTACTCAAGTGTTTCAACATCAGCCTGGGGCTTCTATTAATCCACAGCCATATTGAGGTTACCTCCGTGATGTTTTTGATGGCCCTTCGCCTCTTCAGTCCAGTGATGCCAAGGGCACTCAGGGTTGTGTAGACTGTTTATAAGAACACAGTGAATAAATACATCAATAAATTAAATATACCATAAGTCAGTAAACAAATACTAAATACATAATAAATATTAGACATGTAAACTTTTATACAATTTAAGTTCTCATAAATAAATCGTTTAAATACCAGTAGAGTGGAAAACAAGTTGCCTCTATATTGAAGCTATTATCATATACTGTGTGTCTGATTGATGTCACCAAAAGACTTCCAAAGATTGCAAAAACAGATACGATCCAAATAGTATCAATCTCACGAAGATTCCCAGGCCATTTTAAGTGATAATGAGGAAGCCAGTCACGTGATCGTGTGACGTTGCGCTACGAACCAAACATCCCTTTCCTATCAACAACAATGCTAATCAAGCAGACTTTGTGAAAGCCAACAACTATTACTTTTGGAAACAAATATAATCCAGGACCATATATTTTTGAGCCTGAACACATAGAGGATGAGTGTGGAGGGGGGCGTGGTTTGCACGCCTGCTGCGGAATGGGGTGTGTAGGGGACCGGCTTCGAAGCACAGTTGGCAGGTGATTAGATTGCCCCAGCTGGGGCTGATCATCTAATCACCTGTTGTTCTTATCAGTAGCGGTCGGGGCCATGAAACACCAGTTCGGGCAGATGCTGTGCAGACACGCTGGACAACACTGGAGAGAGAGAGAGAGAACCGAAAGAAACGCCACACAAGAAAGACTGAAAAGTTGCGGGGCAGAGTGCTGTCGCGGTGTGTTTACACAGCAAGAAAAGACTGAAAAGTTGTGGAGCAGAGTGCTGTCCCGGCATGTATGTGCAGTAATAAAACACTGTTAAAACCAGACTTCGGGCTCCAGTGAAGGTCTGTCGTGTCAGGGGAACCCACAAGTGAGGAACCACCACATCTCGCGCCCAAATTCCCTGACCACCGAAGATGACAGCGCCCAGCCCACTGGCAGAGTTGGGGCAGGTTCTGGCGGAGGTGATGGCGGCCAGCCAACAACAGATGGAGGTGTTCCGACTCCAGGTGGCCAAGCAGAGCCAGATTCTACAGTCGCCGGTGGACCGGGTCGGAGCGGCGGCGCCAACATCAGCGACCGTGTCCATCCAAAGGTCACTTATCACGTGAGAATTTGCTCCGGGCCCAGGAACGTCAGCAGCGCCTGTACAACAAAGGAACGCAACTAAGACAATTTTCACCGGGAGATAAAGTACTTGTATTGCTTCCAACGTCCAGCTCCAAATTACTCGCCAAGTGGCAAGGGCCTTTCGTGGTCACATGACGAGTAAGTGATGTTTATTAAGAGGTTGGGCGTTCTGACCGGGGCGGGGCGACACAAATATACCAACTTAACTTCCTTAAATTATGGAGGGAGGCGGAGCCTGTTTCGATGGTGACAGCGATAGAGGAGAGCGAGGAGCTGGGTCCGGAGGTTTCCCGTTCCACCCAGCCCTCTCCTCTCCTCTGTGTTGACCAGCTCATGCCGTCCCAGAGAGCAGATGTTGCCATGTTGCAGCAGCGTTTTGCCGATGTGTTCTCCCCCCGGCCGGGCAGCACAAACCTCATTCAGCATCACATAGAGACCAGTCCAGGCGTGACGATGCGGTCCCGGCCCAATCGGCTACCCGAACACAAGCGCAAAGTGGTTCGGGAGGAATTAAAATATATGCTGGAATTGGGGGTAATCGAAGAGTCACACAGTGCTTGTTGCAGCCCCATAGTTCTGGTAGGGAAGAAGGATGGGTCTGTACGGTTCTGTGTGGATTACCGAAAGGTAAATGATGTGTCACGTTTTGATGCCTACCCAATGCCCCGGGGAGACGAGCTCCTGGATCGGCTGGACACTGCTCGTTTTTTCACGACACTGGATTTAACTAAGGGCTACTGGCAGATTCCCTTGTTTCCAGAGTCTAAGGAAAAAACGTCGTTCTCCACTCCGAAAGGCTTGTACCAATTTGTGACACTTCCGTTCGGCTTTTTCGGTGCGCCCGCCACATTCCAGCGCCTCATGGACCGGGTGCTGCATCCCCACGCTGCATATGCTGCCGCCTACCTGGATGATGTCATCATCCAGAGTGGCAGCTGGGAGGAGCATATGCAGAGGGTGGGGGCGGTGCTCGAGTCCCTGAGGCAGGCAGGGCTCACCGCCAACCCGGCGAAGTGTGCGGTTGGCCAGTATCTGGGGTGCCACTTGGGAGGAAAGCAGGTGCGCCGACAAGTAGACAAAACAGCAGCAATAGCGGCCTGCCCGACTCCCAAGACAAAAAAAGAGGTGAGGCAGTTTTTGGGGCTGGCAGGTTACTACCGGAGGTTCATACCCCGGTTTGCGCACCTGACCAGCCCACTAACTGACCTCACCCGAAAGGGTGCTTCAGAACTGGTCAAGTGGACGGAGCAGTGCCAGCAGGCATTTGAAAGGGTTAAAAAGGCCCTCTGCGGGGAGCCCATCCTACATATGCCTGATTTTTCTGTCCCATTCTGTTTGCAGGCTGACGTGTCGGGCAGAGGGCTGGGAGCTGTTTTGTCCCAGCAGGTGGGCGGCGTTGTACATCAGCAAAAAGCTCTCGGACCGGGAGGCGAGGTACAGCACGGTGGAGAGGGAGTGCCTCGTCATCCGGTGTCAAGTGGACGGAGCAGTGCCAGCAGGCATTTGAAAGGGTTAAAAAGGCCCTCTGCGGGGAGCCCATCCTACATATGCCTGATTTTTCTGTCCCATTCTGTTTGCAGGCTGACGTGTCGGGCAGAGGGCTGGGAGCTGTTTTGTCCCAGCAGGTGGGCGGCGTTGTACATCAGCAAAAAGCTCTCGGACCGGGAGGCGAGGTACAGCACGGTGGAGAGGGAGTGCCTCGTCATCCGGTGTCAAGTGGACGGAGCAGTGCCAGCAGGCATTTGAAAGGGTTAAAAAGGCCCTCTGCGGGGAGCCCATCCTACATATGCCTGATTTTTCTGTCCCATTCTGTTTGCAGGCTGACGTGTCGGGCAGAGGGCTGGGAGCTGTTTTGTCCCAGCAGGTGGGCGGCGTTGTACATCAGCAGAGAGCTCTCGGACGAGGTACAGCACGGTGGAGAGGGAGTGCCTCGTCATCCGGTGGGCGGTCGGGGCCCTCCGGTACTACCTGCTGGGGCGCTCATTCAACCTTTGCTCGGACCACAAACCCCTCCAGTGGCTCCACCGCATGAAGGATGCCAAGGCGCGGATCACCTGTTGGTATCTAGCATTATAACCCTACAACTTCAGAGTGATCCACAGGCCGGGGGCGCAGATGGCCGTGACTAACTTCCTCTCCCGCTCCCATACGGAGAGGGGTGAGGGGAGTAGGCGCGGCCGGACGGCTTCCCGGCCTGAGTCTGGCGGTGGAGGTAAGTGGAGGGGGGCGTGGTTTGCACGCCTGCTGCGGAATGGGTGATTAGGCAGGTGATTAGATTTCCCCATCTGGGGCTGATCATCTAATTACCTGTTGTTCTTATCAGTAGCGGCCGGGGCCATGAAACACCAGTTCGGGCAGACACTGCACAGACACGCTGGACAACGCTGGAGAGAGAGAGAGAGAGCCGAAAGAAACGCCACACAAGAAAGACTGAAAAGTTGCGGGACAGAGTGCTGTCCCGGCGTGTATGTGCAGCAATAAAATACTGTTAAAACCAGACTTCCGGGCTCCAGTGAAGGTCTGTCGGTGTCAGGGGAACCCACAAGCGAGGAACCACCACAATGAGCAATACGTTTTAGAAGCCCAGTGATGGATGGAGTTTCATTGTGACACTAGCATCCGGAGCATTGCTCGGTGCTAAACAAAAAGTCTGAGGAGGTAATCTGAAGAGTATTTACACTTTGACAGCCATTTTGGGCCCGGAAATGGCGAGAAAGACATGAAAAGACGTTTATTTATTTTTTTACTCATAATGTTAACCCAGGAATTTCAAACACGCTAACAGGTTCAATCCAGCCCGTGAGATGAGTTTGCTGAGGGTAAAATTGAACTGCATTTTTAAATTAAAGAAATTGCTGTTCTAAATGTGTCCACTGGATGTCATATTATCAATTCTTTTAGGCAAGTAAACAGTTTATACCGGGGCGAGCAAGTATACCAAGCAAAAGGTACATGGTAAAGCGTGGCTGCGACTCCTCCCCCTAGACCCAACGTAAAACAAACAGGAGTAAAATAAACAATTAGTGACTCCACTTAAAATGCTGCATGAGACACTGTACATTGATATAGTTCTGTGAAAACTATTGTCTTCTGTGCAAATTTAAAGAAAGTGAACAGTGTGTGATTTACTGCAATACTGTCAGTCTTTTAAGTTTTTATTTTTGGTTTGTTGAAATTGTTCACACATTGAACAGTTTTTATTTTTCTAGCGATACACAGTGATACCTTGAAGTCAGGGAGGGAGTAACGCAACCCTCTTGAATAGTTTCTTCTCAGTTTGTATGGTTTGTTGAGTTAGCACAGGATTAATATGTGGAAATAAAAAATGAGGTAGTTGATACATAGAATAGTTTTTATGCTTTATTTTGTTTTTGTTCAATGCTAGATCAACTGTGACTTAAAGTTTAATCATGGCTTTGTAGATACACTGAGATTAAGTCTAAATTCATTGTGTTCTTCATGGTGTTTTTGAAACTGCACCATTTTTTTCCTCAGAATTTTCAACTAACTTGAAGTGTTTTGTCAAGAGGATTATTTGTGATATGTACATTTCCAGAATGTGCTTGTTCTATTTTGGGCTGAAGTAAAACAAAGAAAACAATCTGAAGTTGTCATAGTTGTATTTTAAAATTATTACGCCATGACTTTACCCGTCCGGCCCACGTGGGAATAGATTTTCCTCAATGCGGCCCCCAAACTAAAATGTGTTTAACACCCCTGTGTTAACCATATCAGTTTTGAAGTAATCATGGACAAGGGCGACAAAAACATGTGATTAAGTGATCAAAATAATAGTTTTACATTTCTTTAGCCACACTTTATGGGGGGAAATGGCCTTCAGTTCTGTAGATGACGTTACACCAAGAGGGGAAGGCATATTAAATCTGGCAATGGAAAGGGTGCGCTCCAAGTACAGTTAGTTATGTACTGATTTATCAAAAACTACTTGATATTGTGGGAAATGACTAAAAGATTCATTTTCAGAAACAAAAAATAAATATAGAGAACTTGTTCATAACATTTTGATCATCTGACGTTATGGGTTCTTTAAAACTCAAATAACAATGATTGGCTATGGTGTTGACCATTTTATTGTTTACCCTTCTACAAACAATGTAATAGATGTGACATTTAGCTACATAGTGTTGTGTGAACATGGAAGAAAAAACATCAAAATAAATAGGTCAAAGCCATCCTAAAAGGGAACTGACGGGCCATTGTAACCAGTTAGTGATCGTCTTCACTGATATCACAAATGAGTTAGATGTCAATGTATCAGGGTAATGGTGAAACATCATCATTACAAGGATGTTCACCTCCCATGTAGCTGTGTTGCTAAATGAGCGTCGCCTGGGGTGAAGACTGTTTGGAGCAGCTGTCCGCCTGTTGGGACCTTGAGCGAAATCTCGTCTGTATGCCCTTGATACATGTCTCAGACCACAGACACTTCCAAGAAAGTCATCCAGATTCAACACCCCCACTACCTCTTGACCACGCCCTCCTGCTGTATGCACATCTGTGTGTGTGTGTGTGTGTGTGTGTGTGTGTGTGTGTGTGTGTGTGTGTGTGTGTGTGTGTGTGTGTGTGTGTGTGTGTGTGTGTGTGTGTGTGTGTGTGTGTGTGTGTGTGTGTGTGTGTGTGTGTCTGTGTGTGCCTGTTCATGCTTCATGTAACAGTGCATGGATGTCGATGTAATGTAAGCATATGGTGTACCTTGCGGTAATGCTGCAGCAGTGGTATGACTAATGACCCACTCTATCATGTTCTGATCATTATAAATGGTCTAATGTACATTCTCGTAACACTTTATTTGGTACAAAAAACAATCTAATACAATACCTGTACCACAATACAGAGATCTTACAAAGATAATGAATGCATTTTGGGAAAAGATAACCGATTTAAGATGAACATACACTCAAAGTTTGATATAATACGGCCCAATATATTGCGGTATTCTACATAACGTAATTGTGCCATCGACCACAAATTTCACATTGTGGTGGTCGGTAGACTGGGGTCTAGGACTGGCTAATGAGCTAAATCTGTTATGCGTCTAAGCCGCTTACCTTAGCTTGTAGGGCGTTTAGGGCTGCTACAAACTGGGCAAGTTAGTTCAATACTGCATTTAAAGTTATGAAATTACTCTGCTGTAACTGGTCGGACACGTCCCTCGAGCAGGGACGACTTTTCCATGAGAAGTGTACAAGAAGAACACAAAGGCATACTCACGTTTTTTCCTTCACCGAGTCGAGTTCTTTGACGGGGGGGCTTTGGACCAGAGCTAGCTAGCGGAGCTACGCCATGGAACCGGACCCCAACACAGAGAATAAATAATAGGAATAACTAAAAGCGCATTCAAGAACGAGTGAGGAAATATAACTAGGGATGTTTACAAAAGGTGTTGAGAGGAAACAGTTAACACTATACGGCAGCGCCGGAACAGAGCCACAGGAAACGAGAAGCGTGAGTGGAGCCAAAGCGGAGGAGATGAACACAACTGGAGGGGTGAACCATTAGGAATCTACTGGCGTCAAGTGAATGGACTGCAGAGCTTAAGTAGTCAGACAATAATGGGAATCAGGTGTGTGTGAAGGTGGCTCCGCCCCGTGACCCAGAAACCAACAAAAAGCAGACAGGAGTCAGCAGAGCTGCCAGATGATGACACAAAAGCTTTGTAAAAATGATAAGACGAAGCAGCACAGCTAAACCAACAGCAGCATGAATTATTTTATTTTTTTTGTCGGAAAAAAAAAATGATTTCTATATAGCGCGATTTCGGGAATAATGCCATTGGTATTTTATGGACCCCAACAACCAAGTTATATCAAACTTTGAGTGCATTTAACATTTTATAAACTTTAACATATACAAGTAATATATGACAGGGGCGGAGTTAGGGTGTGACTACTTGTGCTTAAGGCCCTGATTTTTCCTGAAAAATTTACATTTTACTTTAGAATGGGTAATAAAACCTCTCGGTAGCAACGTGCAGTACCAGAGTCGAACAAAGGGGAAGCAGCTGCGTAAAGTAGCCTGCATGCAGCCTGCCTGAGCCTCCCCTGAAGAAAAAGCGCTTCAGCAGCTTGGCCACACGCATGGGAAGACAGTAAATATGATTATTAGAAAGTACCGCAACATATTGAAAACACCAGCTGTGATAAAACGGGTGTTGATTCAGGTTTGTGAATCTCATTTAAAACGTGTTCGATGTTACTCTGCTGGTGTTTAAATGTGAGTTTCCTTTCAGTAAAGTTATGCTACAAACAAAGTGAACTATAGCGCAACAGGGCTCAAAGGGGCAAGTGATTTCGCAATGCATTGTGGGAGCTGGGTAGCCATTATTGCTGGACAAAGTTTTTGTTTACATGGTAAATTGGCCCTAGCGTGCAAATGTTGTATCTGTGTTGGCCCTGCGATAAGGTGGCAACTTGTCCAGGGTGTACCCCGCCTTCCGCCCGAGTGCAGCTGGGATAGGCTCCAGCACCCCCGCAACCCCGAGAGGGACAAGCAGTAGAAAATGGATGGATGGAGGGTGTACTCAACCAGCGGTATTTTGAGAGAGAACAACCAACTGGATAGAAAAGACTGAAAGAAAAAAAATCAAGGCACTGTACCGAAACAAACTGGACCCTGTTCCAAAGGCTCGCCATCTTAGAAAATAAGTAAAATTGGCAGAATTGATCCATATGAACACGTCCAATAGGCAAGATTTGAGCAAGATGCTGAACATGTCGTGTACCTCAGTTGTCAGGAGTCAGTTTTTATCCAAGTGAAACATTTCGGAATGCTAAGTCGGCAAAGAGTCACGGACAAACCAACGTTGGGTGTGTGCAAGACTTCGAAATTCTACATCAGAAAGACAAGACCGTTGTCATTTCCAAGGTAAGTCAACAGGACTTGTCCCTGTGTGGTGTCTCCTAGAGGGAGTTGTTTCATACTAATTTTATTTCAAGTCTGATATACACTGCAACAATGTAGGAAATATTTAAAGTCTTCTCAGTTATTGATCCATGAATAGGGGTCTTTCAACTACTGTACGTTTTCCATAACCCGCAGCTATCTTAGCTTAGATTATGCTAACATTCTACTAAATGGTACGTGTGCAACAAAATAAAACAGCCTTTGATTCAAACTAACAAGTCTGAAAATACTGTGAAGACACCAACTGGTGCCAGGTAATGACGTTAAATGTCATGTTTGTTCGTTTCACGGCTGCTTTCTACGCTATTCACCATCTCTTTTTTAGCTCACTAACCCAACTTCCTTTGGCTTTGCTTTCACGCTAGAAATGAGAAAAATCTCACCAAATCCTTGTTTTTTCCTGAAGCAATCATGACCACGATTGTGGCAGTTAAGGGTGCCGCATGTTTTTCCCATGTTATAAACTTGCTAAAGAAAAAAACGAAACTTAAACGCAGAGTTTGTAGTCAGCCATGCAAATTAGCTAATCAGAAGTAGTCCAGTAAGACCCACAATGCAATGCGTTTCCACGTCACACTGTACAGTATGTGGTTACATGGGAAGAATTCAAACAAGCTTTGATAATAATTATATTGCTTACTTAAAGCATATTACTTTATAGGTGTAATTCAGGGCTTTTTGTTTGTTTTAAAGTGGGCAGAATTTGAAGGTTGAGATGGCGTATTATATCGTATCATAGCACCAATTTTTTGCGCAAAAGAAATCCCTGAATCCCTATCTTCTTGATTTCTAAATCCGCCTCTTACAATCGACACAATGACGGCTGCGGAAAAAGAGCTGTACGTTTTACGGGAATGATTGTGGTGTGTTTTTATGGAATATTTGTCTGTAAACATTGCTATTTCTTGTTCTGGAAAAAAGTGGACATACACCAGACAGAAAATGTAAATCAATGTTTCCATCCATTAGTTTGTTTATCCCTTTATTTATTTATTTCTTTTTTTGACATGTTGTGCCTTGCTCTAGAACACATTTTAATGGGACTGTCTTTGCATTGTATCTCTGCTTCTTAATACACCTCATATGCACATTCTACAGACTTAGACTTAGACTTCATTTTATTGTCATTCAAATTTGAACTTTACAGTACAGATAAGAACGGAATTGTGTTGCATTAGCTCATGGTAGTGCAGGATAAAAGAGCAATAAGGTGCAGATATAAATACATAAATTACTGTACAGATAAATATATTGCACTTTTGCATATGCATACACGTTTATGGATGTATGTTATATTGTCTTTATATTCCAGCGAGTTCATCCATTTTTGGGGGGAATTGAGGGGATTATTTTAATGCGTTCAAGAGTCTTATGGACTGAGGGAAGAAGCTGTTACAGAACCTGGAGGTTCTGCTACAGAGGCTGCGGAACCTCTTTCTAGAGTCCAGCAGTGAAAACAGTCCTTGGTGGGGGTGGGAGGAGTCTTTGCAGACTTTCTGAGCCCTGGTCATCCAGCGGATTTTTGCGATTTCCTAGATAGGAGGAAGAGGAGTCCTGATGATCTTTTCCGCCGTCCTCACCACTCTCTGCAGAGACTTCCAGTCTGAGACACTGCAGGCTCCAGTCCAAACAGAGATGCTGTTGGTCAGTAGGCTCTCTATAGTTGCTCTGTAGAATGTGGTGAGAACGGTGGGAGGGAGCTGTGCTCTTTTTATCCGACGCAAAAAGTGCATGCGCTGCTGAGCTGTTTTTACAAGAGCTCCGGTGTGTAGGGACCTGCGGGATGATGGTGTTGAACGCCGAGCTAAAGTCAGCTGCTTAGCCAAGCATTACAATGCATCTGTTCACCAATATAGTGATACAGTATCAGGGGCTCCTCCCTGAGCTGCTACCTTACCATGGTGGAGGAGTTTACGTGTCCTAATGATCCTTGGAGCTATGTTGTCCAGGGCTTCTATGCCCATGGGGCCCGGACGGACATAGCCCAAAGAAGCAACATGGCTCCCTCTTCCAATGGGCTCACTACCTATAGGAGGAGGCATAGAAGTCGTGTGCTCTGTGAGCTGGGCGGCAGCCGAAGGCAGGGCCCTTGGCGGTCAAATCTCCGGCTACAGAAGCTAGGTCTTGGGACGTGGAATGTCACCTCACTGGGGGAGAAGGAGCCGGCGCCGGTTACCGAGGTAGAGAAGTTCCGGCTGGATATAGTAGGTCTCACTTCGACTCACGGCAAAGGCTCTGGAACCAGTCTTCTCGATAGGGGCTGGACTCTCTTCCACTCTGGCATTGCCAGCAGTGGGAGGCGACGGGCGGGGGTGGCAATACATGTTCCCCCGTGGCTAGGAGCCCACACGTTGGAGTTTAACCCGGTAGACAAAAGGGTAGCTTCCCTCTGGCTGGAGAGACAGGTCCTGACCATTGTTTGTGTTTACACACAGATTGTCCATAACAAACTGTTAGAATAATTATGTATATATTATCACACTAACTTTATGCTTAAGGGCCGTTGCTATAAATTATTGTCAATTGTGCTGAAGTGGTATTTTTGTATCTGTGCAAGCTGGCAGTCCAAAAGACTGCCAGCCGACTTTATCAGTGTTGTGTCCAGACTCGCCCTGCTGATTGCCAAGGCCGAACACCGTGACACAGACAGAGCAGAGACAAGGCGAAATGACCTGCGTCAACTACAAACCCCGTTTCCATATGAGTTGGAAAATTGTGTTAGATGTAAATATAAACGGAATACAATGATTTGCAAATCCTTTTCAACCCATATTCAATTGAATGCACTACAAAGACAAGATATTTGATGTTCAAACTCATAAACTTTATGTATTTTTTGCAAATAATAATTAACTTAGAATTTCATGGCTGCAACACGTGCCAAAGTAGTTGGGAAAGGGCATGTTCACCACTGTGTTACATGGCCCTTCCTTTTAACAACACTCAGTAAACGTTTAGGAACTGAGGACACACATTTTTTAAGCTTCTCAGGTGGAATTCTTTCCCATTCTTGCTTGATGTACAGCTTAAGTTGTTCAACAGTCCGGGGGTCTTCGTTGTGGTATTTTAGGCTTCATAATGCGCCACACATTTTCAATGGGAGACAGGTCTGGACTACAGGCAGGCCAGTCTAGTACCCACACTCTTTTCTATGAAGCCACGTTGATGTAACATGTGGCTTGGCATTGTCTTGCTGAAATAAGCAGGGGCGTCCATGGTAACGTTGCTTGGATGGCAACATATGTTGCTCCAAAACCTGTATGTACCTTTCAGCATTATTGGCGCCTTCACAGATGTGTAAGTTACCCATGTCTTGGGCACTAATACACCCCCATACCATCACAGATGCTGGCTTTTCAACTTTGCGCCTATAACAATCCGGATGGTTCTTTTCCTCTTTGGTCCGGAGGACACGACGTCCACAGTTTCCAAAAACAATTTGAAATGTGGACTCGTCAGACCACAGAACACTTTTCCACTTTGTATCAGTCCATCATAGATGAGCTCAGGCCCAGCGAAGCCGACTGTGTTTCTGGGTGTTGTTGATAAACGGTTTTCGCCTTGCATAGGAGAGTTTTAACTTGCACTTACAGATGTAGCGACCAACTGTAGTTACTGACAGTAGGTTTCTGAAGTGTTCCTGAGCCCATGTGGTGATATCCTTTACACACTGATGTCGCTTGTTGATGCAGTACAGCCTGAGGGATCGAAGGTCACGGGCTTAGCTGCTTACGTGCAGTGATTTCTCCAGATTCTCTGAACCCTTTGATGATATTACGGACCGTAGATGGTGAAATCCCTAAATTCCTTGCAATAGCTAGTTGAGAAAGGTTTTTCTTAAACTGTTCAACAATTTGCTCACGCATTTGTTGACAAAGTGGTGACCCTCGCCCCATCCTTGTTTGTGAATGACTGAGCATTTCATGGAATCTACTTTTATACCCAATCATGGCACCCATTTGTTCCCAATTTGCCTGTTAACCTGTGAGATGTTCCAAATAAGTGTTTGATGAGCATTCCTCAACTTTATCAGTATTTATTGCCAACTTTCCCAACTTCTTTGTCCCGTGTTGCTGGCATCAAATTCTAAAGTTAATGATTATTTGCAAAAAAAAAAAGTTTATCAGTTTGAATATCAAATATGTTGTCTTTGTAACATATTCAACTGAATATGGGTTGAAAATGATTTGCAAATCATTGTATTCCGTTTATATTTACATCAAACTCAATTTCCCAACTCATTGGGAAATGGGGTTTGTAATTTTCATGTATTCTATAATCATATATTGGGTCTAACTGGAGTTGTCGAGATTACCCCCTTCCCTCAGTGACAGCTTCAGTGATGTAATAGGGCCCTTCCAAATAAATAGAGGACCCGCGCGGGCTTGACTTTTAGAACGTAGTTTGGATCTGTAACTAGAATACAGCCCAAAACACGTGTCTCCTCGAGCTAAATTGAACTCTGTCTCTGCATGATTCCTTGCTTCTTGTCTGATTATTAGATATCATCAGTGTTTGAACCTGACATCTTCTTGGTCCTTCGAGCCGCATTCCAACACGTCTGACTATTCCAGCTGGGTGAGTAAAATCAGAAGACCATGGCACCCATATATCCCATTGAGGAGCTGCTTTTTCTTCACCCGGGCTAGGATCTGACGACTGACGGGAAACCGAGGACAAGAGGAAGGAACGCAGATTTCAGTGAGTACGTTTTGAATTACAAAGGAAAAATAGCGTGTGACTGAGGGTTACAACGCATAGAAGAAACAAAAAAAGCGTGTAACTAAGGGTTATGATGCATAGAAAAAGCGTGTAACTAAGGGTTACGACGCATAGAAAAAGCGTGTAACTAAGGTTTACGATGCATAGAAAAAGCTTGTGACTAAGGGTTACGACGCATAGACAAACCCTGTGAATCCTAGGCTCTAACAGGTAAAAAGGCCTAAGAATCAGAAGGACGGCGGAGTCCGCAAAGAATGAAACTTCCGTAAAATTCAACATTGAAAATAAGCCAAATTAAGGACCGCGGAGTCCACGTAAAAACCAAAAATTCTAAAACAGAAGAGGCCACAGAAGGACGACAGATTTCCGCGAGAACTGAAACTTCCGTAAAACGAGTGTAAAAGGTGTGAACGTGAGAGTGTGTGGGAGTGATCGCCACTAGGCTATCACTCCATACTAAAGTTGTGAGAAGTAATAGTGGGTTATTGTGGACGCATCAGGCAAGACATCTCCACTGGGGGAAAAACCTCCAGCAGAAGCGACGTGTACCACAATAATAAATTAAACCACAACAAAGAAAAAGTAATCCTTATAAATTCGGCTCTGTAGGGGATGACAGATTACTCCAAATTCTCAAAATGGGAAAAGGGACAAGTAAACCAAAAGACGAGTTAAAATGTAAAGACTGGAAAGCAGTAGAAAAAACAAATCCAGACATACTGAAATGTCTCAATCTCAAAACATGAATTTATTGAACGCCTCAAGGTAGGTGATATATTAAAGCTGCGGGAATCAATAATACAAAAATGTGGAAATAACAAAAAGAAACTGACCAGAATGGGGTGGGAATACTTGGAGTGCTGGATGAGGATGGCTCAAAGAAAGGAAGAACAGGAAGAAAGGGCTAAGAGAGATGAAAAGCTATGAGATAGGCCCAGTTAGGAGAAGAAATAGGCAAGTTGTAGGGGAAGATAGTGAGGAAGAAGTACAGACAGAAGCCGCCACACCCAGCGTTCCAACATTAACAAAATGTCGATCAGCGTTAAACAAATTAAAAAATCCACCGCCATACAATGAAAGTGTATCGGATCAACCAACAGTAAGATCAAAAAGGGACCCAAAAAAACACAGACCTGAAATGGTCTATTACAATCTATTACAACAAAAATAGAAGATAACAACGACAACAACAGCAGTTACACCCTGCAGTATGTTGGTGCTGTGGGAAAGAATTACATGTTGCCCGAGACTGTCCTGAAAAAAAGAAAAAACAACAATCAAGGTTACTCAGCATTACTAAGTCAGGAGACATCCAAATCTCCAAAGACCACACCAAAAGACAAAGAAAATGATCAGGGTGATCATAAGGACATACTAAGTTATGAGAACTTAAGTGAACAAACGGCAAAGTAAACCAGAAATAATAATTTAAATAAATGACAAAGAAATCAAATTTCTGTGTGACACTGGAGCATGTAGAATTACATGTAGAGAAAAAAACTAAGTGGAAACAAAATTTCTGCAAGATCAGCAGTCTGTCCATTAAATTTACAAGGACGAGACTTGATGAACTGTGCTAGGAGTAGCGATAGCATCAGATTATGAATTATGGAGGAATGACTTTTAAGAGATAAAGAAAGACACATGACATTATATGGATTTGGATTGTTGTTGACCTTGTTGTATTTTATAAGACTGATTTATTTTGGATTGATGTGTTGTTAAGGAGAAAAATAGAAAGGTGAAGAGAATGGATTGGGAAAACATGGAAAAAGGGATGTTTATAACCTTACGTGAATGGTTTCTAGGAGAGGAGAATAGACATAGAAACATTGTGTTGCAGTGTAAGGAAGAGATGGATAGAGGATGTTTGTAAGGAAAAAAGCATGTTGAAAAAAAGATGAGAAAGTGACAAATGTAGGTGCATATGGAAAAACATGGTTTTTGTGTTGTCAGCGTATGCTATTGTGGTAGATCGCTGCAAGTTTGTTTGTTTGTTTGTCTGTTTAAGTGTGTATCTTTCCAGGTACAAATTGTCTAAAAACCTCAAGGTTCGAATAAAAAGAGGTTCAGATAAAAATAGGTTCAAATAAAAACAAGTGAAATATAAAATATTGGACACTGGCAGGTGAAAGATTCCAAAAAGATAAGGGGTCCTGTTGCGTCTTTTTGGCTCATGGGACTCCGGAGGCAGCGGACAGGTACTGACAGGCCAAGCGGTGTGCGGCTTTGGCGGTTGCAGAGGCAAAAAACTCGGACATGGGAGGAGTTTGAAGAAGCCATGGAGAACAACTTCCGTACGTCTTTGAAGCGATCCTGGAGCACCATCCGCCACCTCAGAAAGGGGAAGAAGTGCACTGTCAACACTGTGTATAGTAGGGACAGTGTGCTGCTGATGTCGACGGGGGATATTGTGGGTCGGTGGAAAGAATACTTTGAAGAGCTCTTCAATCCCACCTACACATCTTCCAATGAGGAAGCAGTGCCTAGGGACTCCTCGGTGGGCTCTCCTATTACTGAGCTACGGGAGTAGATGAGATCCGCCTGGAGTTCCTTAAGGCTCTGGATGCTGTGGGGCTGTCGTGGTTGACAAGACTCTGCAGCTTTGCGTAGACATCGGTGGCGGTGCCTCTGGATTGGCAGACTAGGGTGAAGGTTCTTCTATTTACAAAAGGGAACCGGAGGGTGTGTTCCAACTATCGTGGGATCACACTCCTCAGCCTTTCCGGTAAGGTCTATTCAGGTGTACTGGAGAGGAGGCTATGTCGGATAGTCAAACCTCAAATTTAGGAAGAGCAGTGTGGTTTTCGGCCTGGTCGTGAAACTGTGGACTTACTCTATACTTTCGGCAGGATCCTTGAGGGTGCATGGGAGTTTGCCCAACCAGTCTACATGTGTTTTGTGGACTTGGGGAAGGCATTCAACCATGTACCTCAGCAAGTCCTGTGGAGAGTGCTAAGAGAGTATGGGGTATCGGACCGCCTGATTGTGGCAGTTCGTTCCCTGTATGATCAGTGTCAGAGCTTGGTCCGCGTTGCCGGCAGTAAATTGGACCTGTTTCCAGTGAGGGTTGGACTCCGTCAGGGCTGCCCTTTGTCACAGATTCTGTTTACAACTTTTATCAACAGAATTTCTAGGCACAGTCAGGCCATTGAGGGGATCCGGTTTTGTGGCTGCAAGATTAGGTCTCTGCTTTTTGTGGATGATGTGGTCCTGCTGCCTTCATCTGACCAGGATCTTCAGCTCTCATTAGATCGGTTCGCAGCTGACTATGAAGCGACTGGGATAAAAATTAGCACTTCTAAGTCTGAGTCCATGGTTCTAGCCCGGAAAAGGGTGGAATGCCATCTACGGGTTGGGGAAGAGATCCTTCCCCAAGTGGAGGAGTTCATCTACCTTGGGGTCTTGTTCGCGAGTGAGGGAAGAGTGGCTAGTGAGATCGACAAGCAGATTGGTGCAGCATCTGCAGTGATGCGGACACTGCAGAGATAGGGTGAGAAGCTCTGTCATTCGGGGGGAGCTCAGAGTAAAGCCGCTGCGCCTCCACATCAAGAGGAGCCAGATGAGGTGGTTTGGGCATCTGGTCAGAATGCCCCCTGAAAGCCTCCCTGGGGAGGTGCGTCCGACCGGTAGTAAACCATGGGGAAGACCCAGGACACAGTTGAGAGACTATGTCTCCCAGCTGACCTGGGAACGCCTCAGGATCACCCAAAAAGAGCTGGACGAAGTCGCTGGGGAGATGGAAGTCTGAGCTTCTCTTCTTAGGCTTCGGATAAGCGGAAGAAGTTGGATGGATGGATGGATGAGGAACAGAGGCAGTTGCCCGTGGCCCCAAAATTTATAGATGCCCCTATACACCTCATAAAAAAACATTTATTAAAGTTTTCTTAATAATCTTAATTTGCGTGTGAAGACTTGATTCGGGAAGACAGACCAAAATAAACCTGCTGCCACGGTTATGAGGTTTTTCTAAAACAAAGCCAAGTTACCCAAGTGGAAGGGAGAAGAAAAGAAGGTGAGAAGAAAACAGTTTTTATTAGAACTACCAAAAGGTGTCAACCTTTTTCTCAGTGACACTGAATGCTTGTGATGAACACAGCAAAGCTACAGTCAGTGCAGAATGCAAGTGGAGAGTGACGCTTTTCATCACAAATGTGTAAGTATTGAAGTACTCGAAATGGTAAACTTATGTTTCCAAGGATCTGGTAAGATCTAGTGCAAGATCAACAGATAAGAACTCTAGAGGCATTTCTTTAAAGTCAACAGTCTTGTCTCATTCAAACATGGCCATAGTCAAGAGCTCTCTTTATCACACCAGTCACACGCTTCCAGCGTTCACAATAATAGTGCTTCGCGTCACATCCGGTCAAACGGGGCTAGCAAAATAATGATCTCTTAAAAATGGCTTGGACTTTATTGAATTTGGTTTATGTTGTAATTTGAACCATTTTTGATGTCACAATTTACTCCATTTTTGATTCACTAAACTCCTAAAATAGCTTGTGCCTTTTAAGCAGCTCATTAACTATTCACACATAACAAGTAGCTTAGAAAGCGTATTAATATTCATGCTTAACATTAAATCCTTTTATATGATGATGTTTATTTGATTTATTTCACATAGATCAGAGTGAAATGTATTGTGCATCACTTAACCTCATGACCTGCTCATAACCTGTTGGTTTTTGCAGAAATGTGAACAACAAGTCCTGTTCTATACTATCAAAGAGCATATCAAAGGGAGAGAGGAAAGAACCTGACTGTTTTATTCTGTAAGAGAACATATCAAAGTACGAAAGGAAAGAACACGGGAGCCAACATGTATGGACCCTACCCAGGGAACTTCCTCTCTTTTGAGTTTAAAAAGTAAATGATTTTGGGTAACTGGATTCTTGCCTTCACGTAGTTCAACGAGCTTGGTGATCGTGTTGCCAACAGTCCAGAGTGCCTTTGTAAGTATATTTCTATTGTTGATGCAAATAAAAGTAACTGATTGAGCATTGACATGTCTGATAACCTTCATTTCCATCCATCCATCCATCCATCTTCTTCCGCTTATCCGAGGTCGGGTCGCGGGGGCAGCAGCTTAAGCAGGGAAGCCCAGACTTCCCTCTCCCCAGCCACTTCGTCCAGCTCCTCCCGGGGGATCCCGAGGCGTTCCCAGGCCAGCCGGGAGACATAGTCTTCCCAACGTGTCCTGGGTCTTCCCCGTGGCCTCCTACCGGTCGGACGTGCCCTAAACACCTCCCTAGGGAGGCGTTCGGGTGGCATCCTGACCAGATGCCCGAACCACCCCATCTGGCTCCTCTCGATGTGGAGGAGCAGTGGCTCCACTCCGAGCTCCCCCCGGATGGCAGAGCTTCTCACCCTATCTCTAAGGGAGAGCCCCGCCACCCGGCGGAGGAAACTCATTTCGGCCGCTTGTACCTGTGATCTTGTCCTTTCGGTCATAACCCAAAGCTCATGACCATAGATGAGGATGGGAACGTAGATCGACCGGTAAATTGAGAGCTTTGCCTTCCGGCTCAGCTCCTTCTTCACCACAACGGATCGATACAGCGTCCGCATTACTGAAGACGCCGCACCGATCCGCCTGTCGATCTCACGATCCACTCTTCCCTCACTCGTGAACAAGACTCCGAGGTACTTGAACTCCTCCACTTGGGGCAGGGTCTCTTCCACAACCCGGAGATGGCACTCCACCCTTTTCCGGGCGAGAACCATGGATTCGGACTTGGAGGTGCTGATTCTCATCCCAGTCGCTTCACACTCAGCTGCGAATCGACCCAGCGAGAGCTGAAGATCCTGGCCAGATGAAGCCATCAGGACCACATCATCTGCAAAAAGCAGAGACCTAATCCTGCAGCCACCAAACCAGATCCCCTCAACGCCTTGACTGCGCCTAGAAATTCTGTCCATAGAAGTTATGAACAGAATCGGTGACAAAGGGCAGCCTTGGCGGAGTCCAACCCTCACTGGAAACGTGTCCGACTTACTGCCGGCAATGCGGACCAAACTCTGGCACTGATCATACAGGGAGGGGACCGCCACAATCAGACAGTCCGATACCCCATACTCTCTGAGCACTCCCCCACAGGACTTCCCAAGGGACACGGTCAAATGCCTTCTCCAAGTCCACAAAACACATGTAGACTGGTTGGGAAAACTCCCATGCACCCTCAAGGACCCTGCCGAGAGTATAGAGCTGGTCCACAGTTCCACGACCAGGACGAAAACCACACTGTTCCTCCTGAATCCGAGGTTCGACTATCCGGCGTAGCCTCCTCTCCAGCACACCTGAATAGACCTTACCGGGAAGGCTGAGGAGTGTGATCCCACGATAGTTAGAACACACCCTCCGGTTCCCCTTCTTAAAGAGAGGAACCACCACCCCAGTCTGCCAATCCAGAGGTACCGCCCCCGATGTCCACGTGATGCTGCAGAGTCTTGTCAACCAAGACAGCCCCACAGCATCCAGAGCCTTAAGGAACTCCGGGCGGATCTCATCCACCCCCGGGGCCTTGCCACCGAGGAGCTTTTTAACTACCTCAGCAACCTCAGCCCCAGAAATAGGAGAGCCCACCACAGATTCCCCAGGCACTGCTTCCTCATAGGAAGACGTGTTGGTGGGATTGAGGAGGTCTTCGAAGTATTCCCTCCACCGATCCACAACATCCGCAGTCGAGGTCAGCAGAACACCATCCTCACCGTACACGGTGTTGATAGTGCACTGCTTCCCCTTCCTGAGGCGGCGGATGGTGGTCCAGAATCGCTTCGAAGCCGTCCGGAAGTCGTTTTCCATGGCTTCCCCGAACTCCTCCCATGTCCGAGTTTTTGCCTCTGCGACCGCCGAAGCCGCACACCGCTTGGCCTGTCGGTACCTGTCCGCTGTCTCAGGAGTCCTATGAGCCAAAAGAACCCGATAGGACTCATTCTTCAGCTTGACGGCATCCCTCACCGCCGGTGTCCACCAACGGGTTCTAGGATTACCGCCACGACAGGCACCAACTACCTTGCGGCCACAGCTCCAATCATCCGCCTCGACAATAGAGGTGCGGAACATGGTCCATTCGGACTCAATGTCCAGCACCTCCCTCGTGACATGTTCAAAGTTCTTCCGGAGGTGGGAATTGAAACTCTCTCTGACAGGAGACTCTGCCAGATGTTCCCAGCAAACCCTCACAATGCGTTTGGGCCTGCCAGGTCTGTCCGGCATCCTCCCCCACCATCGCAGCCAACTCACCACCAGGTGGTGATCGGTAGAAAGCTCTGCCCCTCTCTTCACCCGAGTGTCCAAAACATGAGGCCGCAAATCCGACGACACAATTACAAAGTCGATCATGGAACTGCGGCCTAGGGTGTCCTGGTGCCAAGTGCACATATGGACACCCTTATGTTTGAACATGGTGTTCGTTATGGACAGTCTGTGACGGGCACAAAAGTCCAATAACAAAACACCGCTCGGGTTCAGATCCGGGCAGCCATTCTTCCCAATCACGCCTCTCCAGGTTTCACTGTCGCCGCCAACATGAGCGTTGAAGTCCCCCAGTAGAACGAGGGGATCACCCGGGGGAGCACTCTCAAGTACTCCCTCGAGTGAATCCAAAAAGGGTGGGTACTCTGAGCTGCGGTTTGGCGCGTAAGCGCAAACCACAGTCAGGACCCGTTCCCCCACCCGAAGGCGGAGGGAAGCTACCCTCTCGTCCACCGGGTTGAACTCCAACATGCAGGCTCTGAGCCGGGGGGCAACAAGAATTGCCACCCCAGCCCGTCGCCTCTCACTGCCGGCAACGCCAGAGTAGAAGAGAGTCCAGCCCCTCTCGAGAGAACTGGTTCCAGAGCCCTTGCTGTGCGTCGAAGTTAGTCCGACTATGTCTAGTCGGAACTTCTCCACCTCGCGCACTAGCTCAGGCTCCTTCCCCCCCAGCGAGGTGACGTTCCACGTCCCAAGAGCTAGCTTCTGTAGCCGAGGATCGGACCGCCAAATGCCCTGCCTTCGGCTGCCGCCCAGCTCACATCGCACCCGACCTCTATGACCCCTGCTATGGGTGGTGAGCCCATTGGAGGGGGAACCCACGTTGCCTCTTCGGGCTGTGCCCGGCCGGGCCCCATGGGGACAGGCCCGGCCACCAGGCGCTCGCCATCGTGCCCCACCTCCGGGCCTGGCTCCAGAGGGGGGCCCCGGTGAAACCGCGTCCGGGCGAGGGAAATCTGGGTCCATAGTTTTTATTTCTCATTGAGGTCTTCGAGCTGCTCTTTGTCTGATCCCTCACCTAGGACCAGTTTGTCTTGGGAGACCCTACCAGGGGGCCTTTTCCCCCGGACAACGTAGCTCCTAGGATCATTGGGACACGCAAACTCCTCTACCACGGTAAGGTGGCAGCTCAGAGAGGAGACCTTCATTTCCCTCTGATTAATTAACGAGGTGCGAGGTGGGAGTGCCCCGCCAACAATTACTCTTCCCAACTTCATATCAAATACGTGAAAGCATTGGGATCAGTGATACTTATCGCACAACTCACCAAACTTTAACCCCAATGACTCGGTTTTCCTTGGGCCCCCAAATGACAGTGTGTCAGACATACAATTGTACGTAAATTAGCTTTAAATTAGCACACAGTTACATGCAGCCCATGAAAACATGAAGTGAAAGCAAACACGCGTAAATCAATAACTTAATGTTTTGTTGTTAAATAAGGTATAAAAATATGAGCACATTTGTTATGACACCAAAAGTTCTGTTTTACTTGTCCACAACAAAACATTTGTGTTAATCCCGATCATGTGCGAACCATGTATATTGTGAAAATATATATGGCCAGAAGTCTGTATATTTTACACATGTAACAACCAGCATCTTCTATAGTGTTAATTTGTGTTTTGCATAACTGTGTAATTTTTTCCCGAAAAGGTATAACTCTGATAAAAGAAATAGATCTAAAATCAGATGTCCACTGCATAGAATGCTGGTTCTCAGGGAAAATGCATATTGTCTATACAAGATTTTCTTGAAAACCACATCCAAAAATAATGTTTTGTTAACAATGCTGCAAAGTCAGTGTTTTGATTTTATTTATTTTTAAGTTGGACATTTTAATTAGATGTAAGATAAATGATAAAATTGTATCAAACAAAGAAAATAATGAATATTATTTCATTTACTGTCTAACATACGGTATATATTTGATAATTAAATACAACCATTATTTCATCATTTCTTTTTCAAAGGCTTTAAATGGATGAAAGGCATTAGAAGCAGAGCTTTAGTGAGAATGGTGTGTAATCTAGGAAAAATATTTCCCTTCTAAGAATGCTTTAGTAGTTATCAGCGCCTTCATTTTCTCTAACACCAGCCAAGAATAGCAAATGGGGCATTATAATTGTAAGGTCACAAATTTCTCCATTATTCTCTTAATGAGGCGTGTATGTGTTTGAGATCAAACACAAATCAAGTTGAGAGTGCTGCTTAAGATGTGGGTGATCAGACGGCACAACTCAGTCTCAGCTGTTTGCCCGAAGACGCGACAAGACGTGAGGGAGATGTTCTGTCTGCATAAAAACATGTGTCAATTTCCACACACAGCCCTCCTACCGTGTCCACATGGGGACTGCAGGACACACATTATGTTTTTTATACTTCAATTACACATGACCCACTTTGCTCAGGTCGTGTGGACATTAGCTTTCTTTTTTGCTAAATAATGTTACAGATCATCAAAACGCTGAAAATTTGAAATGTAAAAACATTAAAAATCAATTACACTTGAACATATTATGAGTTTGCTTGATTTTCAACTAGCAAAAGTACAAAACCCAAAACCAGTGAAGGTGGCACGTTGTGTAATTCGTAAATAAAAACAGAATACAATGATTTGCAAATCCTTTTCAACTTATATTCAATTGAATAGACTGCAAAGACAAGATACTTAACGTTTGAATGAGGAACTTAATTGTATTTAGCAAATAATCATTAATTAGAATTTAATAGCAGCAACACTGTGACGACCGGGTCGCATGGTGATGCGGGGTTCGTTCTCCCAGGATGCAAACTGACTTTGGACACAGCGTGCAGGTAGGAAATTATTTATTTTAAAAATAAATCAGACGGGAACAAAGAAAAACGTGCTCATAGCACGGAAGGCAAAACTAAAGGGGCTAGTGTGGGAGCTAGCAAGTAAAAGGGCCTAGCGTGGAAGCTAGCAGGTACAGAGCAGAAATCAAAAAACTGTCGTCGACTGTTGCAAAAAGCAAATTAGGAAGCCAGGCCAAGTGAGGCCAGGGCATAGACTAAATAGCCCTCTGATTAGTGCCCGGGCAACAGGTGAGCGTCCCGAACACTAACCAGAGGCAGGTGAGTGCAATCTGCCGTCATGGCAACTGAAACAAACAAACTCAAGAGGTGGTGAAAACACAAGTGACTCGAAAACATAAACAGACTATGATCCGGGCAGCGGATCATAACAAACACACTGCAAAAAAGTGGGCATATTTACCACTGTGTTACATGGCCTTTCCTTTTAACAACACTCAGTAAACGTTTGGGAAATGAGGACACGCATTTTTTAAGCTTTTCAGGTGGAATTCTTTCCCATTCTTGCTTGATGTACAGCTTAAGTTGTTCAACAGTCCAGGGTTTTCGTTGTGGTATTTTAGGCTTCATATTGCCCCACACATTTTCAATGGGACTACAGGCAGGCCAGTCCAATACCCACACTTTTTTACTGTGAAGCCATGCTGTTGTAACACGTGGCTTGGCATTGTCTTGCTGAAATAAGCAGGGGTGTCCATGATAACATTGCTTGGATGTACCTTTTAGCATTATTGGTGCCTTCCCAGATGTGTAAGTTACCCATGCCTTAAGCACTAATACACCCCCATACCATCACAGATGCTGGCTTTTGAACTTTGCGCCTATAACAATCCGGATGGTTTTTTCCTCTTTGTTCCGGAGGACACGACATCCACAGTTTCCAAAGACAATTTGAAATGTGGACTCGTCAGACAACAGAACACTTTTCCACTTTGCATCAGTCCATCTTAGATGAGCTCAGGGCCAGCGAAGCCGGTGGCGTTTCTGGGTGTTGTTGATAAATGGCTTTCACTTTGCATAGTAGAGTTTTAACTTGCACTTACAGATGTAGCGACAAACTGTAGTTAATGACAATGGTTTTCTGAAGTGTTCCTGAGCCCATGTGGTGATATCCTTTACACACTGACATCGCTTTTTGAAGCAGTACCGCCTGAGGGATCGAAGGTCCGTAATATCATCGCTTACGTGCTGTGATTTCTCCAGATTCTCCGAACCTTTTGAGATATTACGGACCGTAGATGTTGAAATCCATAAATGCTTTGCAGTAGCATGTTGAGAAATGTTGTTCTTTAACTGGTGGGCAATTTGCTCAAGCATTTGTTCACAAAGTGGTGACCCTCGCCCCATCCTTGTTTGTGAATGACTGGAAGCTGCTTTTATACCCAATCATGGCACCCACCTGTTCCCAATTAGTCTGTTCACCTGTGGGATATTCCAAATAAGTGTTTGATGAGCATTCCTCAACTTTCTCAATCTTTTTTTGCCACTTGTGCCAGCTTTTTTGAAACATGTTGCAGGCATCAAATTCCAAGTTTTCCAGTTTGAACGTTAAGTATCTTGTCTTTGCAGTCTATGCAATTGAATATAGGTTGAAAATGATTTGCAAATCAATGTTATTCTGTTTTTATTTACGATTTACACAACGTGCCAACTTCACTGGTTTTGGGTTTTGTAAATTCGAGACTTAACCCTCTCTTAGTGGCATAGTTTAGGACGTCTTTAAAACATTCTGCTCAGTATTGTTGAAAATGTATATTAATTTGATGCAATATAGAGAATAAGAATTGTAAACGCTCCACAATGTTACCACAGTACCAGTTAATGATGTGGTGTCACCTCCAGTGACAAGGTTATGATTAACCTGATTTTTTTTACCCTAGTACATCAGATTTTTTTTTTTTCACGTGACAAAACTTTTGCACAGATTGCACAGATAAGAACACAACCACATCAGCAAAAAAAACAAACAACTTTTATTGAGCCAAGGCACATATTTATCAACAATCTGACATATATACTGAACCTATGAACATCTGTTGTACGAATGGCAAGCATTTATTTTCTGCACGTCATAAACATCCTTGTATTAGAGCTGAACATTATTTGTTGGAAATAAATAATTATCGTGACCAACTCAGTGAAATTGGATTATTTACCATGGCACACCAGATGATCTCTCACGGCAGTGTGACACAGTGTCACAGTGGTTGGGAATCAATCGTGTAAGTCACTGTAACATCTACTGAGACCAAAAAAGGGTTATATTGTTAAGGCCCAGGCCTTGTGGGAGGGGTTCTACGTGCGTGCCTGCCTATTCGACCGCCTCCTTGCCCACTTTGTTTGCAGGTCTCGCACTTGTTTTGCCTCCTGCCGCCAAATCAACAGGGTTGATTTCACCGTGGAGCATACTTGCCAACCTGGAGACCTCCAAATTCGGGAGATTGGGAGGGGGGGGGGGGGGGTTTGAGGTGGGCGGGGTCGGGGTGGGCGGGGCCGGGGGGGGGTTAAGGGGGAGGAGTATATTTATAGCTAGAATTTACTGAAATATATATATATATATATATATATATATATATATATATATATATATATATATATATATATATATATATATATATATATATATAAAACAAATACTTGACTTTCAGTGAATTCTACCTATATATATATATATATATATATATATATATATATATATATATATATATATATATATATATATATATATATATATATATATATATATATATATATATACATATATGTATTTTATTATATATATATATACATATAAATAAAATAAATACTTGAATTTCAGTGTTCATTTATTTACACATATACACACATAACACTCCTTTCTACTCATTGTTGTATTTGAAAGTGCAATGCTTTGCAGCCAGTAGCACAGCCTTTGAAGGAGCGTAGGTATGGGCAGTGTAATATTCTGGGTTGGAGTCAATAACCAGACGAGGTGACGAAGTTATGTCTCTTTACTTCATACTTCAGAACCGACTCCCACACTTCATTAAAGATGTGCTATTTGGATTTACACTGTATGAAAAAAAATTTGAAAAGGAATTTTACCTTTGCAACCTCATTATACTATTGGCTAAGTTTTATATTCATAAATGTAAGTGTCTCAATACCGACCAGTTTTTTGTGCCTTTAAAAAATATTTAGAACTCTACATTAAAACACTTTCTACCTCTAACAACCAAAAAGCTGTGAAAACGATGATGCTGTGTTCCAAATTTAAGTTATTTACTGAAGTTGAGTGAGCCTATGGCTTTGCACTTTGTTTATTATATATATATATATATATATATAAATATATATATATATATATATATTTTGTATTCTATTTTAGTTACTTTAAATTTACAACCCCCTGGCGATGCTTTGTACTGTTTTTGTACTGTTTTGTACTGTTTTTGTATTTACATTATTATTTTCAACTGTTTTGTAAATGTTGAAATGTGTAAATAAAGGTTTATAAAAAAATAAAAAATAAAAATAAAAGACTCCCACACTTGCCGTCAGGGTGCGCAATACAACGTAAACCGTTGGCCAAGCAGACGTGACGACAGGCTGTCCTCACTCAGGTCCACACGGACCTGGAGGGGGCGTGCCTTAAGTCCGGCTGGAAATCGGGAGAAATTCGGGAGAATGGTTGTCCCAGGAGATTTTCGGGAGAGGCACTGAAATTCGTGAGTCTCCCGTAAAATTTGGGAGGGTTGGCAAGTATGGCTTGGAGCGCCACGCTCCCATTCTCTGCCCTGCTGGGTTGTTAGCTGGAGTTGCTGCCCTGTGTTCCAGTCTTGTTTTACACATTTACATTATACTTGTCTTTTGTTTATCATACTTTCTTTTTGTTAAATGTCAAACTTGTTAAATATTATTTTTGCAACTTTTTATGCGGTCTCATCTCCCCTTTGTTGTTGCGGCCCATAACCAGCCGTAAAAATATTATTGTAAAATTCCTGCGAAAAATAGCTGCTACATAGTCAATAAAACAGAAGCATGCAAGCTTAGTATTGGATTTATTGTGTTAATACAGGAATATCTCATGCCCAAAATACTAAAACCCAATATGATATGCAGAATACATAGACGGAGTAGACATGGAAAGAGCTAAAGACCACATTGTGGGTGTAATAATAGATGATAAAATGGACGGGACATCGCATATAAAAAAAAAAAAAAATAAAGTGGCAAGAAATACGTTAATGATGAATAAAGCAAAATGTGTGTTCAAGATCAAAAACCACTCCATATTATCTACTGCTCACTAGAGAGTTATTGTGCAGAGCAGTGGCGTGCGGTGAGGTTAATGTCTGGTGAGGCACTGCATCATCACAGTCAGATTTACAAACATATGAACCCTAAATAGTATCTTATTCACCATGTGATTGGCAGCAGTTAACGGGTTATGTTTAAAAGCTCATACCAGCATTCTTTACACAACTGTAGCACACAAAAAAGCACATTTAATAAAAAAAAACATTATTATGGTCTTACCTTTCTTGCTGGACATCCACACAGCCAGCCTTTGCGTGTGTACCACGCCGTTTGAAAAGAACGGGTCTTCTGTCCCGAAGTCAAAAGCAAACCTTTTAGCTCCGGCGTTGGTCTACCTTTAATTATTACCTCCTGCTTCGATTGAAAGTCCAGCTTAGAAAACTGTTTTATTTTACATATGTAATCCTCCATGTTTTTAATAAAAGTTCAGGCGAGAGGAAATAAACAATCGCCGCACTTATTGCTAACTTTTTTTTTTTTTTTTTTCTTCTGCGGCCGAGGAATGATCTCTGGGATCACTACCGCCCTCTACCACCAGGAGGCCGGATTACTGCGAGCCTCAGACAGTACGTTTTTTGCAGCAGTTTTATGAATGCTCAGCACAAGACATACGTTACACACATACAGTTGTTGACAAAATACACTGTACATTATATACCTCAGCTAACTAAACTATGCCATAGTTTAGTTAGCTGATATAATTCATATAGCAATACAGTCTCACTGCACAGCAGCTCAGCAGTTAGCCGAGTCATTGTGCACAATCCATGTTGAGGCACAAATCAGTGACGTGCCTCAACTGGCTGCTGATCACCGCACCGTCTCTTCTCAATATTTGAACAGCAAATGTGAAAATAAAAATAAAAATAATCTAAAACTGGTGAAGTTAAATGGAAAATAACTTTAGTATAATCACTGGATACATATAACAATTTAATTAATGTTTGCCTCTAGTGACTGCACGCCACTGGTGCAGAGATATGGGAAAATAACTATAATAGTATACTTATTTACTTTAGCATGTTACAAAAATGAAAGATCAGTTAGAATAATATATTGTGGACTTTCGGTTTAGCATGGCGTCCCATCTTTTTGCCCGCGTGACTGGTCTACAGTATTTCCTTCTGTGCTTTGAACAGGAAGTGCAAGTGCCGTTCCGTCTTTTAGTCATCCATAGCTTTCCTACTCAAATGGATTCTTCATTTGTCACTCCAAACAATGTTTGTAAGTTTTACAATAAATATGTGTTTTGTGTTTTCATGCATATTTGTACGTACTATCGTAATGTATTCAAGCTAGCATCGTTGGCTTTAGCTAATATGCTAACACATTTATAAGCGTCTGTGTTAGTGTTATTAACTTACAATGGCATTCTTTTTGTGTTGTTCCAGTTTCCCAAATTCACCAAAACGTCACCATGGACTTTTTGTTCAGCTAAATGGAGAGCTAGCTTCCACAGCTAGTGACTTCTGTTTTGTATGATCAGCCGTTACAGGCACCGTTTGGAAACAATGAAAGTATGTAAATAAACATTTACAGCATTTTTTCATGTAAATAACTCATTTCACAATGTATATATCTGCGGCTTATAAACCGGCTAATATATGGAAAATATTTTTTCTTCTAAAATTTAGTTGTTCCGCGTTGTGTACCGGTGCCCTCTATGGTCCGGAAAATACAGTATATCAGTTAAATTATATTTAAGTCAGCATTTTTGATTAATCATATTTCATAGCTGCTCAACAGTTTGATAACATCATGCCTCATTGAACACAATGTTTTTTACTAAAGCTGTGTTCACACTTGTGCTTTGGTATTCATATGCATACAAACAGCATATAAAATAACATTTGTATATAGCCAGGATGTGACTTTTGGTCATAATACGTCAAAAAAACTCTTGTTAAAAAACAAAATACTGACTGCTGGTGTTAATACAATTGATATGTTTGTATTCTTCCATTGTTGTTGTCTAAGATTTCACTAAAGCTTTGATAATTACTTTTAAAGAGTGCTGGTGCTGAAGTGCTTTCGTGAAACACTCTGTGTACCAGCGTTACAATTACAGCAAATACCAGGCAAAGCTTACACATAAATAATGCACATTTTATACTTATATTTATCAATATGGTATATACCTATAAAAAGATACACTAACTGAACTGAGTCCTCATGTAACAAGTTTGCTTACGCACAAAAACCTGACGTACGGCCTTTCTTACAGCAAATATGAGGTGTATCAAGAATGACGTTGACGTGGAAATGTGCCCTGCCTCCCTCACGCCAATTTCATAGCTGACGTACGCACATTTCTTTATGCTATGGATACTTTGGCGACATACTGAAGTGATTGTCGGGCTTTGCCAACATTTCATTTTAACAATGTAAAAAAGTTAAATGCAAGGACACAAAATAAACATTTTTGCCAATACATTTAATGCTTCATATTCATATTAATATTTGTAAGAGCATATATTAATTAATCTGGCCGATCACTTTGACACCTATTGCTGTCAAAATGTGTTACTGTGTCTCCTTGGCCGAGTCAGACGGACAGCAGCAGCGGGTGGTCGCCGCAAACTGGCTCCAGAGACCAAGGAGGATGTCACCTTTACGGCTGCTAGCGCAAGAAGCGCTCCTTTGTTCTAATTAATAAATTGAGTAATCAAACAAGAGTCTATGTCTTTCGTAGATTTTGTGATAAGCCGGCATGTTTACATTTAAAAGATTGCAAGATTACATAATTTTGTCCGCTGGCACCGACTGCTGAGCTTCTTCTTCACCTTTTTTTTTGATGCTCGACAGCAAGCCAATTTCATGGCTGTCGAATGCACATTTCTACAGGCTATGGATACTTTAGCAACATACACAGTTGGTCGTTTGGGCTTTGCCAACATGTAAAAAAGGCAAGGACACAAAAATACACGTTTTCGCCAATGTATTTATTGACTCATATTCATATTGATATTTGTGAAGACGTCTATTACATTTTACCAAGGTATGCCTATAGGCTACTGTTTCAGATTGCCGTATTACTTGGTACATGTAGTCCTCAATATGCAAACACGAATGAGAAATTATTTTATAATGTGATTTGGCTGTCTCCATACGTTTCACATTGCCATGACAGCCGTGCTAATGTTGGAACCCATTTCCTCAGCGTATCAGCATATTGAGAACGAAGTAGGCACTGACATAACCATATCTACAAAGGTTGTATTTGTCGAAAATATATTTTGCCCTGTCAGTTCAATTGCACATCGACATAAAGGCTAACGGGTATATATTTCCCCCGTTAGCCTGTATGTCGATGTGTCATTGACCGGGCTGGCATGCTAAGCATTCGTTGCACAAACATACTAGCTTTGTTAGACAAGATCATAGACTGTATTGGACAATATAGTTTACATACGAAATGTCCATTTCCGTTTATTACAAATAATAAGAAAACGTAAATGCCTTATTTACCTATCAAGGAGCAAATTAGCAAGTGTGGTATCAGATGAAAAAATATTGTCCGCCTTAAATCATCTCCATCTTTCAAAGGCATCCCCGATACAAATCCTTGTTTTGTTGCTGGCTTTGTCATGAATAAGTTGAGAATCGTCACGAGGCCCTTATGTTAAGTAACTTTACCAGTGGCAGTAGCTCGATGAAGATGGCGGTGCGTAACTGTCAACCTGGATGTAACACACTCACAGACTTTCTAATTGGTTAAAACGGTGGAGGGCGGGACATCGAAATGAAAACAATAACAAGACTTCGGGGCTGTTAATCTAGTTTTGGAATGAGCATATCCCGACTGAACTACTGTTGTCAGTTATAGAGGTATTCGAAAATAACATGATTTATTAATGCCTTTTTGTTACGTACGGAAGGAGTAAACAGCACAGACAACAAGGGGGCGTAGTTAGCTCTATGTATTTATTGTATATATATATATATATATATATATATATATATATATATATATATATATATATATATATATATATATATATATATAATAACAAACAATAATCTAAATAAACTGGAGAATATAGTGTGACTAGATCCAAGCGTGTGTATGGTGCGCAACTATATGTGAATTAACTGCTGTGTGTTACCGGGAGTGTTGAGCGAGAGGCGGAAGTCCCGGAGGGGAAAAGCAGGCTCGAATGTCCGGGGTGAACTGGAGGTGGGTCGCTGGCCCAAGTGTCCCCGAATCTACCGGAGACGAGTCTGGTGGCGGCGGCGAGGCAGACGACCAAGGAACGGCCATCTTCTTGACCGTAAGGAAGGCGGACGCGAGTGGCACCAGGACCACAGCAGCCTACGAGATCCCTGTCCATGTCCTGGGCGTCGCTGCTGTTGGCGCCGAAAGCGTCCATGCCCTGGACACAGAAGACGCTGCGTGCGGGCGCCTGATGGCCGCCTTTGCGGCCGGCCAGCCGGAGGTCGACACAGAGACGACGATACCTGCGACGACGATACCTGCGACTAGAAGGATGGCGGTGCCGTAGAAAGGTCTACCAGAGACGAGGAGGCTGACGTCGCCGGAGTCCGAGACAAGGAGAACGACGTCGTCAAAGCCAGAGACGAGGAGGACGACGTCGTCGGGGTCAGAGACGAGACAGCAGGCTGAGGAGCTGGCCAAGGTGCTGGAGCATGGGTTTACTGTGGAGCAAAAGCGGGCGCTGGCCATGGTGCTGAAGCATGGGTCGGCCGTTGAGCAGAAGCGGGCACTGGCCTTGGTGCTGAAGCAGGCGCTGCTGACACCGGGACCAGTCTGGGTGCTGGTGTTGGCACAGGGACCAGTCTGGGTGCTGGTGCTGGTATGGGAACCAGTCTGGGTGCTGGTACTGGTACGGGAACCAGTCTGGGTGCTGGTACTTGTACGGGAACCAGTCTGGGTGCTGGTACTGGTACGGGAACCAGTCTGGGTTCTGGTAATGGTACGGGAACTAGTCTAGGAGCGGGTGCTGGCTCGGGGACCATCCTTGGAGCGGGTGCTGGCTTGGGGACCAGCCTTGGAGCGGGTGCTGGCTCGGGGACCAGCCTTGCAGCGGGTCCTGGTAGTCTGGTTAGTGGTTGCGGCCAGGCAAACCGAAAGACCGGTGGTAGTGGTCTTGCTGGTCACAGCTATGCTACTCCACCAGCACAGCCGTCAGTACCATCCCCACCCTCTGACAGCGAATGTCAGACGCTTCCTGCTGACTGAAGAACAGTAACCACGGGTGGGATGAGGGCATCCAGGCGGCGGATAAATTCTTCCCTCCCTAACTCAGAGCTAAACATTCCCTTAAAAGACTTATGAGATGGGCTATAAAACGTTTCCTGAGCGGAGAGCAAAGCAAAAGACATAGTGAGTGGGGCCAAAGTCACTGGGGCGGTGCTAGAGTCACTGGGAGCGGGGCTAAGGAAACTGTGCCGCCTGGTCCCTATTCTTGTGGCCAGAACGTACTGTTACGTACGGGAGGAGTAGACGGCACAGACAACAAGGGGGCATAGTTAGCTCTATGCATTTATTGTATATATTTACAATATATATAATAACAAACAATAATCTAAATAAACCAGAGAATGGAGTGTGACTAGATCCAAGAGTGTTTATGGTGCGTGACTATGTATGAATTAACTGATGTGTGTTACCGGGAGTGTTGAGCGAGAGGCGGAAGTCCCGGAGGGGAAAAGCACGCTCGAATGTCCGTGAGACAGGCAGGTAGTCGGGGGGGTATAGCGAGGCGTCAACAGGTCCGTGTCCAGGCGAGAGGTCGAGATCCAAGAGGGGCAGCCAGAGAACCAGAGGGGAACAACAAGGAAGACGAGACGCACTTCTCGTCACATGGAACGAAGGCAGACTGCAGGAAGGACGACAAGGAAGACACGAGACCAATCAAACACGACGGTTGCGAACACACAGAGAGAGAGCCAGGTTGCATAGAGCTGGATGATTGCTTACGGTACTCGAACAGATGATTACTTTCTGGCCCGAAACGCAGGTCTGCACTGGTTTAATAAACCCATGAAGATCATCAACGACAGGTGTGCTGAGTGCTGAATGATTGCAGCTGCTTGCTGCCGCCAGAGTGACGTGGGCGTGTTCCGAGGTGCGCTCCACGGGGCTCATTGATGAATGCGCAGCGGCATTCGCTTTGGCCGTGACACTTTTGACATATCAGGGCCATTTAATGATGACTTGACATGCAATTCTTACATATGGCTCCTTTAATACAGCTTATTTGTTTGTGTACCTAGTGTCTGAAATTGAACATAAGTCCAATTTTAGTCGAAAATCCACGCAACTCTTATTATTTGAGGCACCTGGGCTCTTTGAAACAGTTCTCATATTGTGTATAATTGTTTGAACCTGTTCTCAACAGCCAGCCGTTTCAAATTAGCAAAGGTAACGCCCCCTTTTCCCACATACAGAAATTAGTCTGTGTGGAGATACAGTAGGTTGGCCAGCGTTTAGCCTTGTAAAGGCATTTAGAGTTGACCTAATTACCAATTTAGACTAGCTGGTCAATGCTTGCAATGTACAAACAAGAACATGGACACAGGTGTAGAAAATTTAGCAGGTGAAGAACTTCTTCTGAATCCCACTTGGACCTTTAAAATTGACAGAAAAAAGTAGGACCATAATGTCATTGTAATAATGAATAGAAAAATCCTATTTTCAATCATATAAATAATTACATATAAAGAATTACAATAATACTTACATATATATCAGGGGTGTCCAGATACAACTTTTGTCACTTTCAAAACAATACAAATATTGGAGCTTAGAGTTAGGTAGATTTATTTATATAGCACAATTTTACAAGTATTAGTATTGATTGACACCTATATTGATCAAATACAACAGGGGTGTCAAACTGATTTTCGCCGTGGGTCACATCCCAGTTACGGCTGCCCTCTAAAACATCTTTAATATAACCGTATACATGTAGAGTATAACCCCCTTTATGATATTATACAATTGCCTCTTCATTTGATTGTTACCATTAATTAATCATTAATAAACAAGCTAAAGGAAAACCTGCTTTGGAATCACAAGTCAAGGTGACAAGCAGATATTAAAGTTCAGCCACAGCAGAATTTATTATTTGAAAAAAAGGGTTACAATGACTAAAAAATATATTAGTTGTTGCATCAAATAATAAACAATATTTAGTTAAGAAGAACTGCAACCGCATGCAGTACAATTTTTCAAAATTGATATACATTCAGCAAGAAAGATGAAGTGTCTTATTGTTTCCAAGGTTTGTGGGTGTTACGGCGCAAGCCCCTCGGGACACGCCCACAGCCGCTCCTCTCCTGCACACGTCACTCCGCCGGCAGCCGGCAGCTGGATTCAATCTGAAATCTGTGCACCTGTCGGTGATGATCTTGCTGGGCTTCTTAAGCCGGTGCAGACCTGCGTTCCGGGCAAGAACGTAATCTTCTGTTCCCTGTTACATGTTTTCTTCCGTCGCCTTGGTTTCGAGCTGTGTGCTTCGCTTCCTGGATCTCGACTGCCTTCCCGGATCTCGACCCCCTCGCATGGACACGGACTCTGACGCCTTTCTCTTGCCCTGGATCTTTCGCCTGTCGCACGGATTTCCCAGATCAGCCTCGCCCTCTTGGACTTCCGAGTTTGGAACAACACCTCCCGATAACACTCAACAGATAACTGCTTCACATAGTCTCACACCATATACACTCTTGAATTTAGTCACACTCCATTTCCTTAGTTTAAGTATTATTGGTTGTTATTATATATATGGCCTATATATATAATAAATCATAGAACAACTACGCCCTCTTTTGGTCTGTGCCGTCAACTCCCCCTGCAAACACAAGAGTGGGCCAAATAAAATTATGTGGTGGGCCAGATGTGGCCCCCATGACTTGAGTTTGGCACCTGTGTGATATAATATTAGCACAAATCATATAAATCTGTATTACTTTGTAATGTGGAATGCTAGAAAAGGCTTGATTAAAGTACCAGTAGAGTGAACAAACAAGTTGACTTTATATGCTTGTGTTTCATTGTATCTATTAAACCATTTTCCAGCGAGGGCCACAGAAAGAAAAACGTAAGGATGCGAGGGCCACTTTTATACATTTTGTATATGAAAAATACTCAAACCAAAACAACGTAGGTGAACATATGCTAACATTTGAAAAATACGTCTACATTTTAGCTTTGTGTTAAAGGCCTACTGAAATGAATTTTTTTTATTTAAACGGGGATAGCAGATCTATTCTATGTGTCATACTTGATCATTTCGCGATATTGCCATATTTTTGCTGAAAGGATTTAGTATAGAACAACGACGATAAAGATTGCAACTTTTGGTATCTGATAAAAAAAAGGCTTGCCCCTACCGGAAGTAGCGTGACGTAGTCAGTTGAACATATACGCAAAGTTCCCTATTGTTTACAATGATGGCCGCATGAAGTGAGAGAGATTCGGACCGAGAAAGCGACAATTTCCCCATTAATTTGAGCGAGGATGAAAGATTTGTGGATGAGTAAAGTGCAAGTGAAGGACTAGTGGGGAGTTGAAGCTATTCAGATAGGGAAGATGCTGTGAGAGCCGGGGGTGACCTGATATTCAGCTGGGAATGACTACAACAGTAAATAAACACAAGACATATATATACTCTATTAGCCACAACACAACCAGGCTTATATTTAATATGCCACAAATTAATCCTGCATAAAAACACCTGCGTGTTTGTTACGCTAGCTCCTAGCTCCTCTGCTAGCTCCTAGCTCCATAGAACACGCCAATACAATTCAAACACCTGATCAACACACACAATCACTCAGCCCAAAAGACCGTTCACCTAACCCAAGGTTCATAAAGCTTATATATTTTTAAAAAGTTACGTACGTGACGCGCACATACGGTCAAGCTCTCAAATGTTTAGCAGCCAAGGCTGCATACTCACGGTACCTGATATTCAGCTGGGAATGACTACAACAGTAAATAAACACAAGACATATATATACTCTATTAGCCACAACACAACCAGGCTTATATTTAATATGCCACAAATTAATCCTGCATAAAAACACCTGAGTGTTTGTTATGCTAGCTCCTAGCTCCTATGCTAGCTCCTAGCTCCATAGAACACGCCAATACAATTCAAACACCTGATCAACACACACAATCACTCAGCCCAAAAGACCGTTCACCTAACCCAAGGTTCATAAAGCTTATATATTTAAAAAAAGTTACGTACATACGCAAAATGTTTAGAAGCCAAAGCTGCATACTCACAGTAGCACGTCTGCGTCTTTGTCATCCAAATCAAAGTAATCCTGGTAAGAGTCTGTGTTGTCCCAGTTCTCTACAGGCGTCTGTGTTCGAAGTCAAAAGTCCTCCTGGTTAGAGTCTCTGTTATCCGAGTTCTTCCATCTTGACTGCATCTTTCGGGAATGTAAACAAAGAAGCGCCGGCTGTGTACTGTTGTGGCTGACTACGTTCGAAAAATACGTCCATTTCGCACCGACAACTTTCTTCTTTGCTTGCTCAGCTTCCTTCTCCATAATGCAATGAACATGATTGAAACAGATTCACGAACACAGATGTCCAGAATACTGTGGAATTATGAAATGAAAACAGAGCTTTTTCGTATTGGCTTCAATGTGGAAGGCATACCCGTGTTCGCCGGTCTACGTCACGCGCATACGTCATACTCAGAGGCGTTTCGAACCGGAAGTTTAGCGGCAAATTTAAAATGTCACTTTATAAGTTAACCCGGCCGTATTGGCATGTGTTATAATGTTAAGATTTCATCATTGATATATAAACTATCAGACTGCGTGGTCGGTAGTAGTGGGTTTCAGTAGGCCTTTAAAGATAACAAAGCAATAAAATCATTCATGATTATTTTAATAATGATTTTATTTGTATTTATGTTAACTGTGCTCTAAAGTAAGCTTGTATTTACTAATATTGCTATTATACCGCTTTTGAGGGCTTTAGTACACTCAAAAACATATAATGTCTAACAAGAGATTTGTACACTTTTTCATCATGACAGGACACACGGAAATCATCAAAGACCTTATACAGTAAGACGCTCAGGTTGTCGGCCATTTTGGTTTTCAGGTCCCATTTTGGGGGGATTTGGTCCCGTTGAATTTTTCATAGTTTTTTGTTCTAATTTGGGACCTGTTTAGTTTGTCTATAGAATGTGTCACGGGTCAATAAAAATTGAGCTGCGGGCCGCAAATGGCCCCCGGGCCGCACTTTGGACACCCCTGCATTAAACCATATTCAATTGTATTTACAATCCGCAAGGTATGTGAAAACACCGTTCAAACATCACAAAATGCCACAAATTCAGTCAGCATTTTGAATATTCCGCTCTGAATACCTTCTATTTTTGGAGAGTGACATTACGGTAGTAACGATTCTACACTCTTGACAATGTTATCAGGTTACGGTAGTAACGCTTCAACGCTCTGACAATGTTATCAGATCACTCATACTGGAAATATGCAAAAATTGGAAATGGATGTGCTGTCTATCATTCACAATCCTTATGTAAGACAAGAACACACATGCTTGGCTTTTTTATGCATTTGAAATCCTAGATAAACAGCCAACAATTCAGTCAACAGGTCGAGGGTCTTCTGTTCCGCTCATCATATTCTCTCTAAAAACCTCCAGAAAGTGCCAGCAATACTCCATTTACATGTTGTGACCTGAAAATTCACCAAATATGAATGTTATTTTTATTATAAGCGCCGACGCAGACGGACTATTGATTGCATCGATAGCAGTGAGCTAATTTTGGTTTACACTGCTGTTGTTGACACACTGTTTTGTCTCAAACTTGCTAAACGTAAATTTGAGATTATAATTCCTGCATCTCAATCAAGCAATTAATCACAGTATCATTAAGGTGAAATCAATAATATTTTCATACACGTTAAATATTACAATTTCAATTTTGACATTCCTCCAAAGCTACCGCCAATTGTTGTACTCTGCGTTCACAAGCAGCTTTCTACCACCAGCAGAGACACATGATTTAAAAAATAATAATTATAATCCCCTATACAAATTTTTATTTTTTTTTTTAAACAAGAAGTGATGTGAAAAATGTATTAGATGGGATGCAGAAAAATCAGGAGGCAACTTAGTGGAAGGATGGGACAGTGAGCAGGTTAGTTATTTGAGAAGAGCAGATTGAAGGCTGATGAGGCAATCAAGTGGACATCCTCTATAACAACATGACAGGTAGCTGCTCTTATGTTGCCGCCAAGTTTATCTGAACTGTGGCTTAATTCCTCTTTGGAGTTTAATGAAGCGGGATAAACCTATGCACTGTTGAAAACATCCATATTCCCTTGGCGAAATTCATGCAATGACCACGCAAGGTTAAGTATAGCTTTCAGATATGCAAAGAAGGCAACTTTTTTATTATGATGAATAATGTGAACCATCCCTGAATAGCAGCCAGTGATGGTTGACTGCTGCAAACACAGTCCATGAACCGAGGGGATGCAAACAATCCGTAGTTCCTTCTGTCAGGTGTCCATGCACTCAGTTGAGCCTATGGAGCGCTCTGGAGAGGAAACAGGAAGTCAACCAATTTATTTTTGACTAACACCCCAAGCTGAGGTGCACTTACTGCATGAATATGTTAGCTCACTTATGCAAAAATGACCTAATGCACAGAAATATATTCTGCTCACCGAAGACAAAAAGCTAAATAAGCATGCTTGTATGGTTGACAATATTCAACATGTTGTATGATTTTATTTTGTATATATTCAGGTGTACTGTGAAGGAAAAACTCCTCACTGGAGTTCATCTAATGGATATGAGCAGTGTTCCCCAAGCACAGACAGCCACACCATCCTCATGTGAATTCATGAAGCCGAAGGAGCGACTCTTACTTCATGGTGACAGCACTCCTGGAGAGAATCACTAAATGGGCTGTAAGCAGCAGCCCCCAGGGGAGAGTGCTCACCGCCAAGCTGCTGCAGCACGTGCGCACTTGGCATTGAGAGAGTCACCTGGATGAGAAATCTAAATCTAAATCCTGACATTTGTTTTTGTAAAGTGACGATAGGTGACATAATGAGATAATGCATTGAACAACACTTGTAAGAAAAGCACATGTCAAGTGATTTCTCGGAGAGAAGGAACGATGCAGTTTTTAAGTTACTAATTATTAATCTAGATAGAATGTATTTATCGCAGCAATGTGTAATTATATATAATTCATTTTTTAAAGCAGTTTTTATGAGTCCCTTCTTTTGCAGTATAGTATTTAATGTTCTAATCAGCCTGACCTAAGCTGTGATAATAATATTTGTGATTACACATGGTTTCATATCATTTCATATCATATCATTAACCTGCTCAGTGGCCTCGTGGTTAGAGTGTCCGCCCTGAGATCGGTAGGTTGTGAGTTCAAACCCCGAGTCATACCAAAGACTATACAAAATGGGACCCATTACCTCCCTGCTTGGCACTCAGTATCAAGGCTTGGAATTGGGGGTTAAATCACCAAAATGATTCCCGGGCGCAGCCACTGCTGCTGCTCACTGCTGCTGCTCGCTGCTCACTGCTCCCCTCACCTCCCAGGTGGTGAACAAGGGGATGGGTCAAATGCAGAAAACAAATTTCACCACATCTAGTGTGTGTGTGGCAATCATTGGCACTTTAACTTTAAAAGTGTATCCTTTTAAACTGTAAGTAGGTTAGATATAATTACAGACTACGATTAAAATCCGAGTAAAATTACTAGTTCAGTAAAAATATTTAAGTGTGCCCCCCTCCGTAGTGGAAAAAAATGGGACCCAAGGTCAAAAAGGTTAAGAACCCCTGCTTTATGGCAGTTGTCACTCACCTTTTTTTGAGCCCAAGATCCTTTGTCTCAGCCATGAATCAAGTTACTGTAAGATTGAGGCTGTATAAAAGTATTCATATTCCAAGACAAAGCTTTGTGTTAATTTTGGTTGCTGTCAACAATTTGTCTTTTCCTCATTGTGTCTTTTGCTGTTTTTGCAATTGTGTGTCGCTGGCCCCACGCAGCCAGGGGGAACTCCAGAGCCAAACGATGCAGATGGAACATTCAGCAACATTCAGAGAAAGAAAGGGAAAAAAAGGATCACAGACACGCTGACACACAAGGTCAGTACCCCAGCATCTGGCTGCCTTGCAGCACTTTAGGATACCCTGCAGCGCACCGAGCTGCCACGATATACGCAGGGACTAGACCCAGTAGGCCCCAACCAAGACGGACATCGGAAGGCCCAAGACACGCCGACCCCTACTGGACAAGCAGGCCCAGAGAGCGCCCCAGAAAATATATACCGGTATACAGAACAGGCCAAAATTTTGGACACACCTTCTCATTTCAATGCATTTTCTTTATTTTCATGACTATTCACATTGTAGATTGTCACTGAAGGCATCAAAACTATGACACCTGTGAAGTGAAAACCATTTCAGGTGACTACCTCTTGAAGCTCATCGAGAGAATGCCAAGAGTGTGCAAAGCAGTAATGAGAGCAAAGGGTGGCTATTTTGAAGAAACTAGAATATAAAACATATTTTCAGTTATTTCACCTTTTTTTGTTAAGTACATAACTCCACATATGTTCATTCATAGTTTTGATGCTTTCAGTGACAATCTACAATGTAAATAGTCATGAAAATAAAGAAAACGCATTGAATGAGAAGGTGTGTCCAAACTTTTGGCTTGTACTGTACAGATATATATATATATATATATATATATATATATATATATATATATATATATATATATATATATATATATATATATATATATATATATATATATGTATATATATATATATATATATATATATATATATATATATATATATATATATATATATATATATATATATATATATATATATATATATATATATATTAGGGCTGTGAATCTTTGGGTGTCCCACGATTCGATTCAAAATCGATTCTTGGGGTCACGATTCGATTCAAAATCGATTTTTTTCAATTCAAAACGATTCTTGATTCAAAAACGAAAAAAATAAAAAAAATAAAAAGGTTTTTTTTTTCCCGATTCAAAAGGATTCTCTATTCATTCAATACATAGGATTTCAGCAGGATCTACCCCAGTCTGCTGACATGCAAGCAGAGTAGTAGATTTTTGTAAAAAGCTTTTATAATTGTAAAGGACAATGTTGTATCAACTGATTGCAACAATGTCAATTTGTTTTAACTATTAAATGAACCAAAAATATGACTTATTTTATCTTTGTTAAAATATTGGACACAGTGTGTTGTCAAGCTTATGAGATGCGATGCAAGTGTAAGCCACTGTGACACTATTGTTCTTTTTTTTTTTTTATAAATGTCTAAAGATAATGTCAATGAGGGATTTCTAATTACTGCTATGTTAAAATTGTAACTAATATTGATACTGCTGTTGATAATATTCATTTTTGTTTCACTACTTTTGGTTTGTTCTGTGTCGTGTTTGTGTCTCCTCTCAATTGCTCTGTTTATTGCAGTTCTGAGTGTTGCTGGGTCGGCTTTGCTTTTGGAATTTGATTGCATTGTTATGGTATTGCTGTGTATTGTTTTGTTGGATTGATAAATAAAAAAATAAAAAATAACAATTCATAAATAATTTAAAAAATAAAGAAATCGATTTTTTAAAATCGAGAATCGATTCTGAATCGCACAACGTGAGAATCACGATTCGAATTCGAATCGATTTTTTCCCACACCCCTAATATATATATATATATATATATATATATATATATATATATATATATATATATATATATATATATATATATATATATATATATATATATATATATATATATATATATATACATACACACACCTATACTCACCTACATACATGCATCCATACATAAATATATCCATAAACACATATACACTATCGTTCAAAAGTTTGGGGTCACCCAAACAATTTTGTGGAATAGCCTTCCTTTCTAAGAACAAGAATAGACTGTCGAGTTTCAGATGAAAGTTCTCTTTTTCTGGCCATTTTGAGCGTTTAATTGACCCTACAAATGTGATGCTCCAGAAACTCAATCTGCTCAAAGGAAGTTCAGTTTTGTAGCTTCTGTAACGAGCTAAACTGTTTTCAGATGTTTTGAACATGATTGCACAAGGGTTTTCTAATCATCAATTAGCCTTCTGAGCCAATGAGCAAACACATTGTACCATTAGAACACTGGAATGATAGTCGCTGGAAATGGGCCTCTATACACCTATGTAGATATTGCACCAAAAACCAGACATTTGCAGCTAGAATAGTCATTTACCACATTAGCAATGTATAGAGTGTATTTCTTTAAAGTTAAGACTAGTTTAAAGTTATCTTCATTGAAAAGTACAGTGTTTTTCCTTCAAGAATAAGTACATTTCAATGTGACCCCAAACTTTTGAACGGTAGTGTATAAATATAACAATAATAATTACATACATACACATATACACACACACACACATATATAAACAAACAAATCCATACAAAGGCCAGCGGGCAGCGATCCAGCCCCGGAACCCACTGTCCAGCAAGAACCAGCCGATGTATATATTTATACATACATATACATATACTGTATAAGTATGTAATAGGAACCGCCTTAGGAACCTGCCAGTCAGGGTTCAGGGTCAGAGCGTGAAGATGCAACCTCCCTCTGGCACCTTCCAATTTAAATCACGTCTTGAGTGTAACACGTGGGATGCCAAATTTGACGCGAATTAAAAGATGTTGTGGTGGACTGGAGAGAGGTCGATAACAATTAACGAGGGTCAAGGATTGATTTACTGTGCACCGTTTTACCTGTCACTGTTTTTTATCCCACTACTTTAACTGTTGTATTTATTAAACATCAAACATTTTACTAACCCTTTTTATCTTAGTCACTTGGCACTTTAATTCAGTTACTGGGTTTGTGCAATAGTTAAAATGATTTTCTGGTGATGTTATTTTAAGGCTGGGTTCTATTTTGCAGTGTATTCCCATACATATTTGCAGTGTGTTTTTTGGCGTGGGAACATTTCTGTTTTTATTCTACTTAAATATTTTATAATAGTAATTGTTTTAATTCGGAGCTACTGTTAAACTATAGAAACCTACTAAGTGCCTTGTGTTTCCGTGTGGAATAAATGGACCAATCTAAAGTTCAGCTTTCTCCAGTTTATTCTGGCAACCTGTCATAGTTGTACTGTTGTTCTAGCTGCTTTTAGTTCCCACACCCACTTAGAACTTTACAGAATTTGGCATTATTTGTACAATTAGGCTGATTTTAGTTTTATTTAGTGGCCTTTGACTGATAGTGTGATAAAACAGTGACAGATTGGCGGCGCTGAGGGCCTGCAACCCCACAGCTTCAACCTTCCACACAGTGGGTTGCTGAACACCATAAAAGACCTGCAAGCACTTTTGAAGCAACTTCAACAGCAGAATGACTCTAATGAACAATTAAAAGCTCAGCTACAAGCTCAAAGACAGGTACCTGACACAAGGCCGGGATCCTCTTCTGCATCCACAAGTAGTTTGCACAGTGAAAATGTTGGTATTTGTTATGTACAATATATGTGCCTAAAGAACGTAAATGTCCAACATTTACTGGCACAATGTCAGTTGATATGCTGACTGTTGAACAATGGAAACAACATTATTTATTAAGGACCATTTAGATGGGAGTGCAAAGGCTTAGGTGAATATTCACCCTCTAACTTGTAAGGATACACCTGAAAAAATGTTAGCTATTTTGATGGAAAATTATAGTAACTCACATGTGGCTACACAACTAAAATTGGTTCAGCGCACTTAACGTGAAGGCGACACCGTACGTGATTATTCTTATGGTCTTATATCATTGATGGACATAGCAGTGACCAAACCCTCGGGTGGCATCCCAAACCATGACCTCATTTTACGTGATGAATATATTAAACTTATAATCGATGATACACTGCGTTGAGAATTAAAGCACAGTGTACTTAAATCCCCAAACATATCCTATAATGACCTCTGTGTGGTTGCCATTAGTTGGGCCAAAGCCAGTAGACCCAGCAGCAAAAGCCGTCCTTTTGCCCTATCTTGTGACTTCCAGTGCGCTAATGTGGTTGAAGCTAATGCTAATTTAGTCGCATAGAAGCCAACAGTTGAAATAGCTGAAATTAAAGAGTCTGTTCGTAAACAGCAGTCTCAACTTGACGTAATAATGCAATATCTCACCACACGGCTCGTTCAGACTAATTTGAATGTGTAGTCAAGCTCTGCAAAACAGCTCCACTTTCAGGCAGACAGTAATCCAATCTGCCATCGCTGCAATAAACCTGGTCACGTAGCCAGGTTCTGTAGGGTAAACCTTAATAGTATGACTTGCCTTGCATTGCCCACCTCTGAAGCTGTCCTACGCAGCCAATTTGTGGGGGAGGGCCCTGACTTTCAGCTGTCGGGAAACTAGGCCCCTCTGATGCAGAGAGCCAAGCATCAGAAGAGGGGTTTGTGGGCTCACCAGAAGATCACCTTGATGATCCCTCTCGACTTGTTGAAGACTTCCCACTTGTAAAAGTCAACATGGGAGATGTTATGGTCCCCTGCTTCCTGGACACTGGATCAATGGTCGCCACTATTCGAGAGTTTTTTTTAAAGTTTATCCAAGCAACATGGGATCGAACCACTGAAAAAAGTGTCACTGGTTGAGCCTTAAGGCAGAAAATTGACTCGACAATACCTTACAAAGGGTATGTTGAACTTACAGTTGATGTCTTAGGTAAGGCCCTGACCAAAATAGATGTCCTTGTTGTCGAAGATCCCCCACAAGAGGCCACAGAAAAGCTCACAGGTCTCCTTGGCATGAGTATAATTTGGTGAACAGTAACCCCCCCCCTAGAGGGGGGGGGTTACCCACATATGCGGTCCTCTCCAAGGTTTCTCATAGTCATTCACCGACGTCCCACTGGGGTGAGTTTTTCCTTGCCCGTATGTGGGCTCTGTACCGAGGATGTCGTTGTGGCTTGTACAGCCCTTTGAGACACTTGTGATTTAGGGCTATATAAATAAACATTGATTGATTGATTGATTTGGCCTTTTGAATTACTGGTTGTCCAAGCTGCTAAGTGCAATGTCAACACATAGAAAAGCTGAACACACACGGATACCTGGGTAAAGTCAAGGTCCATGGTTGAGCAGTCCGTGTGCCAGCCGGCTTCTTAAAATGGATCTACACAGTCTGCCCATCTGGTGTCCAACTCACTCTTCTGTCAGTGTTGCTCAAACAGTCAGGGAAAAGTCAGAGGAGGATATGTGGTTTTTGTTCTGGTCGTGGAACTGTGTACCAGCTTTATACTCTCGGCAGGGACCTTGAGGGTGCATGGGAGTTTGCTCAACCAGTCTATGTGCTTGGAGAAGGCAATCTACCATGTCCCTCGGAAAGTCCTGTGGCGAGTGCTCAGAGAGTATGGGGTATCAGACTGTCTGATTGTGGCGGTCCGCCCCTGTATGATCAGTGTCAGAGGTCGGTCCGCATTGCCGGCAGTAGGTCGGACCCGTTTTCAGTGAGAGTTGGACTCCGGCAGGTCTGCCTATTGTCACCGATTCTGTTTACAACTTTTATGGACAGAATTTCTAGGCGCAGTCAGGGCGTTGAGAGGATCCGGTTTGGTGGCTGCAGGATTAGGTCTCTGCTTTTTGCAGAAGGTGTGGTCCTGATGGCTTCATTTGGCTAGGATCTTCCACTGGATTGGTTCGCAGCCGTGTGTGAAGCAACTGGGATGAGAATCAGCACCCCCAAGTCCGAGTACATAGTTCTCGCCCAGAAAAGGGTGGAGTGTGATCTCTGGGTTGGGGAAGAGATCTTGCCCCAAGTGGAGGACTTCAATTACCTTGGAGTCTTGTCCACGACTGGGAGAAGAGTGGATCGTGAGATCGACAAGCGGATCGGTGTAGCGTTTTCAGTAAAGCGGACACTGTATCGATCCGTTGTGGTAAAAAAGGGAGCCGGAATGCAAAGCTCTCAATTTACCGGTCGGTCTACATTCCCATCCTCACCTATGGTCATGAGCTTTGGGTTATGGCCGAAAAGACAAGATCACGGGTACATGCGATCGAAATGAGTTTCCTTCGTCAGGTGGCGGAGCTCTCCCTTAGAGATATGGTGAGAAGCTCCATCATCCGGGAGGAGCTCAAAGTAAAGCCACTGCTCCTCCACATCGAGAGGAGCCAGATGAGGTGGTATGGGCATCTGGTCAGGATGGCACCCGGACGCCACCCTGGGGAGGTGTTCAGGGCACATCCGACCGGCAAGAGGCCACGGGGAAGACCCACGACACATCTGGAAGACTATGTCTTCCGGCTGGCCTGGGAATGCCTCTGGATCCTCTGGGAGGAGCTGGACGAAGTGGCTCGTGAGAGTGAAGTCTCGGCTTCTCTGCTTAGGCTGCTTCCCTGGCAACCCGACCTCGGATAAGCGGAAGAAAATGGATGGATGGATGCAGGTAAACGGAGCGTTGTTGGCGGGCATTTTTAGGTTTTTAAAGGGATTTTTAGGCAGAATAGATTAATCCCATAATTTGTACTCTTAGTTCACTATTAAAAAAACACATAAAAGTGAATGACGTGTGTTCTAGTCCTACATAGAGATTTTGGATGATGGGCGAAATTCTAAAAAATTTACAGTTTTCCTTCAAATGAAAATAAAATAGTCATACTGTAGTTTTTCAATAAAAGGTCCATTTCAGCCATTGTGTCACACTTTTTGGCAAGGTGTGGAGGAAAATGTTTCACCCTACAAAGCGTGGAATCTCAGAAAAGGTTTGAAAACAGCTGATCTAGTGCTTGACTGGCCTGGGTTCAGTTCCTTCTCAGTAACCGTGTAAACGGTTGTCCGTTTCCTTTTGTCGAAAGTCAGCTGGTTGAGGCTCCATCTCCCTGCAATCCTGAACAGGATTGGCATTAGAAAATGGTTGGATAAACCTTGAACCAATTCAAAACAACCTGAGTAGAAGCCTTTTCTCTGTGTTTTTCCAATGGCAAATTGCCAACAGAAGCCTGTAAAAATCAGCCTGCTGAGGTTAATAATTGCTTTGGAATGGCTCTTGTAGTTAAGGTCCCCACACAAAATACCTTAATTAGTTCCTCCTCCTTTTGTGACCATGCATGTTTACCTGTCCCAATACTGCCATCGTCACTCGCAATCACACTGCTCTTTTCTTCATATTCCACACAATCTCCATCGTTTCAAAGCCCTTATTGTCATACTTTACACAATGAGAGAAGGTAATCAGAGTACAAGAAAAAAGCACTCATTTTGCAGCAGGTCAGCGTCATAGCAACCTCTTCTCCTGGGCCACACTGTCTTTTTTTAGGGCTGCTTCGACAGTCAGCAATGACATCAGTGTGTGAAAGCTCTTCATATTACTCCGAAAAGGAAATTAGCCCAATTAGCGTGGTTACATAATACTGATTAGTGCAGTTTATTCACCATGTTAAAAATTCTCTATGTTTATTTTGAAGCATTTTGTTTGACAGTAGTATTTCCTCTTCCTTCCTTACTACTTGTGTTACTTATGGTAACGTGTTTTCACTTTGTCGGTATAGTCATTGATGACGTGGGTATGTTGACGTTCTATAAGACATATTTTAAGTATTAATGGCCATTAATAAGTTTGTGTAATGTTTTAGTGGTGTTCTAAGAACATTATAGTCAAATTACTTATAACTGTGATTGATAACTCAGGGATCAATGACACTGCTCATTCACTGGAGAAGCAAGCCAGTAATAGCTAGCTTGAATGCTAACATGAATACAAGAGTCATTAACCTCTTTCCACATGAAAAAACGACATTCCCCTGTTTAAACTTGTATTAACACATGACTGTCTGAGCAACTATGATTTCAAATTGTGCACATTGAGAGATCAATCTATACATGAAGGAATATGACGGACATGACGTCGTATAGACCAGATGTGAAGCGCCCAAAATATTTGTTTTTCTTTAAGCGTTAAAAAAGAACAATTAAACGTTTACAAATTAAAATGGAAGAAGATAAACATATTCATACTTTCAAATACAAATATTTTTGACTCTTCAGTAGTCAGATTTGGAATGGAATGGAATGATCTTTATTGTCATTGCACAAGTACAACAACATTTTGTTTTCAGCACAAACCCGTACAACATATTCCTTCAGTCAAGAATGAAAAGATGTGTGACTATTTATTTAATTTATTTAAATGTTTTTATTAAACTTGGTTACAAGTGTGTATAAGTGTTTTTTGAACACATTCGACAATACCGTGATAATAATGCTAACGTGATAATTTTAGTGATAATAACCGTAATATAAAATGTTCATACCACACATAAAGCTGAGCCTACTCCACGCCCCTGTGGAGTGTGTCCTCCTGTATGGCTGTGAAAGCTGGACCTTGACCCACACCCTGCACAAGTCCCTAGATGGCTGCTATACCAGAATGTTACCAGCTGTTCTGAATGTTGACCAGAACATCCACATCACCAAAGAGGACCTGTACGGGCAACTGCCGAGGCTCAACAAGAAGTTAGCAGCTAGGAGGATTACGCTGGCCAGACACTGCCACAGACATTGGGAGCTCCCAGCCAGCCTGCTGGCACTATGGGAACCAACGCACGGGCATTGATCGCGGGGACGTCCTACACCAACGTACGTGGATTCTGGAGTGAGATGTGGGAGCTGAAAGCTCTTCGGACCTGGCCGGTTGTATTGAGAACCGGAAAAATTTGAGACTCCGATGGAAGCTCGTCTGAGGACGACTGAGAGAGATATCGTTAAATCCCTATACTGTATATATTTTTAAGTACCAATGATTGTCACACACACACTAGGTGTGGTGAAATTATCCTCTGCATTTGACCCATCAATATATATATATATATATATATATATATATATATATATATATATATATATATATATATATATATATATATATATATATATATATATATATATATATATATATATATATACTGTGTATTAGGGCTGTGAATCTTTGAGTGTCCCACGATTCGATTCAATATTGATTCTTGGGTCACGATTCGATTCAAAATCTTTTTTTTTTTTTAATTCAACACGGTTCTCGATTCAAAAACGTTTTTTTTCCCGATTCAAAACGATTCTCTATTCATTCAATACATAGGATTTCAGCAGGATCTACCCCAGTCTGCTGACATGCAAGCAGAGTAGTAGATTTTTGTAAAAAGCTTTTATAATTGTAAAGACAATGTTTTATCAACTGATTGCAATAATGTACATTTGTTTTAACTATTAAATGAACCAAAAATATGACTTATTTTATCTTTGTGAAAATATTGGACACAGTGTGTATTTTCAAGCTTATGAGATGCGATGCAAGTGTAAGCCACTATTGTTCATTTTTTAAATTTTTTATAAATGATAATGTCAATGAGGAATCGATGTTTAATCACTGCTATGTTGAAATTGTAACTAATATTGATACTGTTGTTGATAATATTTATTTTTGTTTCACTACATTTGGTTTGTTCTGTGTCGTGTTTGTGTGTCCTCTCAATTGCTCTGTTTATTGCAGTTCTGAGTGTTGCTGGCTCGGGTTTGGTTTTGGAATTGGATTGCATTGTTATGGTATTGCTGTGTATTGTTTTGTTGGATTGATTAATTAAACAAATATTAAAATAAAATACAATTTAAAAAATGTAAATAAATAATTAAATAAAAATCTATTTTTTAAAAATGAGAATCGATTCTGAATCGCACAATATGAGAATTGCGATTCGAATTTGAATAGATTTCTTCCCCCACCCCTAATATATATATACTGTATATATACGTTAGGTCAGGAAAAAACACAGAGGCTTCCCTGCTCGTCAGGGGATTTTATTGAATTGAACTTCAATAAATCCCCTGACGAGCAGGGAAACCTGTGAAACAGGCTTGTAGGGATGAAATAGCCTCTGTGTTTTTTCCTGATCTAACGTATATTCCGCTCTACCCCGGTATTGAGCACTGTATAACAGATAAACCACAGAAACATTGACTATATATATATATATATATATATATATATATATATATATATATATATATATATATATATATATATATATATATATATATATATATATATATATGTTGAATTAGATGACAGAATAATAATAAGTATTTATACTGGTGTATTACAGATACTAACCTTAAGTACTGCACTGTGTGTGTACTTTGTTTTGCATAATTTAAGTTGACAAGTCCAGCTGATGACTTTGTGTTCTGTGACCGGAACCCCAGTGTGGTCAATATTCTTATACACCAAACTCAGAGTTTAATACTCAACGGTGTGCATCACATGTTTACAAGCACCATGACCTCCAGCCGCATCGGACATGGATGGAGATGGACGAATAGGTTTTTAGTTTCTTTTTCTCTTTCCGTGCTTGCTAATTTGTCTTCATTGCGAAGACAGACATGGGTGTGCAGTCAGCCACATAGTACAGTAGAAAGACAGTACTACAAGGTTGTGATGGCTGCAATTAATCATGGCGGCAATTGTAGGCAACGTGCAGCCAAATCCTTCCTTTTGCTTTGGGAAAAGCATCATCTTTTCTACCAGGGAGCTGTATTCCCTTGCCTCGTACTGTCCCCACCAGTTTATCTCTATTAGGGCACAAATGAATGGACCTCAATCCTCTGGAGAAGCTCATGACACTCCTCACACCTAAGCTGCTTAACGATCGATACCCAAGACGTTAATTAAACTGTTTTGAAATGTAGTTCCACAAACTTTCTCATTGGGTATGATTATGGTAACAGGAGTGGCCGCTGCTCATTCAATATAGGAAGGAAGTTCAGAGCACAGAAAACCAAACTGTACAACGCAGCGTCATCGAAGTTCAGGGGCAAGTAGGGATGTAAGACCGTGGCCCCAAGTTTGAAGATGTGATGTGATGTGATTTAAATATACATCAATGTCATAAAATGTTAGTATAAAATAAATATAGCCGTGAAATTTCAATAACAAAGTTGTTTCAGTCAAACTAAGAATGTCTAAGACTACCTACACCCCCTGTCAAAAATACAAAATGGTTCATCCCCGTTGGATTGGGCAAACCTAACTTCGAACGCTTCACTCTACACAGACTTCATAACATCATCAAGGCTCACCTTTAAGAATTTGTACACGGCACCAACATTTTGGAACAAGGATGAGGGGATAGAAGAAAGGTAAAAACAGAATAAATATACCTGTGGCAGCACGGGATAAGTTAAGTACAAGTTCCACTTTTGCGTCTCATTGCGCATAACTGTGGCGCATTCAAGAACCCTCGATTAAAGTTAGAAACAGAGGCGTCACTGGGTTGTAAAGACAGGAGAAGACCTAACTCCCAGGAGATGCACTACTAATGATATATTCATAATAATAATGATGTATGTATGATTAGTATTAGCCACTGATGATGATCCTATGTGTATCATATCTACTTTACACCCTGAATTAAAGAGAAAAAAAACTTGACAGATTTATAATCATATTCAAGTGAATAATGGCAGGTTGTATACATATTCTGGACACTTTATATAGATTTTTTGGTACTTTTTTGTAAATAGAACAAATTATTTAGGGTGGTTTATCTAGATACGTTATTTATGTCTAACACCTAATACGTTTTTACATATGTTTTAAAAAAGCCGATTCCAACCAAATCTATGTAATAGTATTTTTGTGCATTTAAACATAGCAATTGTGTGTGTGTGTGTGTGTGTGTGTGTGTGTGTGTGTGTGTGTGTGTGTGTGTGTGTGTGTGTGTGTGTGTGTGTGTGTGTGTGTGTGTGTGTGTGTGTGTGTGTGTGTGTGTGTGTGTGTGCGTGTGTGTGTGTGTTCTTGTGTTTCTACCCTTCTTGAGACATCAACAAGGAAAATAACCTTCCATATGAGGACCGGTGAACAAGTTAGGAACGAAATCATGGTCCCAATACACAAAACCATTGCATCTGATAGAGAATGTCTCATTTGCACCCCTGGTGGTGAAATCTATCAAAATTAGGGTGGTCCTAAAAAGGAGGGATTTTTCAAATTGACTGTGTGTCGGTTTTAAAAGTGCTCCCCCTCTGGTCAACATATGAAACAACAAGTGTGTGTAGAAATTTGAAGTGCTCCCCCTCTGGCCAACATATGTAATAACAAGTGTGTGTAAGAAATTGAAAAGGGGCCCCTTTTGGCCAAAATTCATTTGACAAAAATAAATAAATATGTATATAGAGACATACTGTAATAACTTGAAATAAATAATGAAGATTAAAAAACAATTACAAAAAATGTTTTACTAAAAACTTAACTTTATTATATTTGCATAGTATTTATATATTATTAATGTTTTAAATACAAATCTTTATATATCTAGACAGGGTGGTCCTAAAGTGGTAGGCATTTTTTGGAGGTCTCGAGAAGGTAACAAATACAAGACTGTGTGTGTGTGTGTGTGTGTGTGTGTGTGTGTGTGTGTGTGTGTGTGTGTGTGTGTGTGTGTGTGTGTGCATGCATGCACGTTTGTGTATGGGGCGGTAACATTGGGTTTAGGGTGGGATTGGGGGGAGGCCTACAGCAGTCTTGTATATTGGGGCCCAGATTTTGGTGCACGCTCCTGGTGCAACGCCGCCCTCTCATTTGTCTTAATCCAGAGAGCCTTCTCTGTCCTTCATCCGACTTTAATACTCTCACTTCTTGTTTGCCTCCCTTGACGGTGTCCCTGACAAATGTCATCAAGACCAAAAAAATGCTAAATATTTACAGAAAATTGAGGAAATTCAAACGATGGTTGCCTTTGAGACCTTCGTGTTGCGTCAAAGGCTGCGGTGCCCTGGCGGTGATGACCTTTGCGTGTCAAAGCAATCAATCAGCCTGACCCTGTGGTGCTCCAACACTCCCAAACACGCCGTCCGTACCCTTGATGTCTGCCGAACAGGAGACATTACATTAATCTCACTGCTGACACTCATTACACAAATGTCACACACCTACAACTTCTTGGGTAATACGATTCAAAGTTTCCTATTCCTCTATCCAAATGACTATTTTTTTAAGTTGTTATTTAATTTTTTACTCAGCCAACCAACTTTTAGGCCAGTCGGCAAATGTTTTCATTTCTCTACAGCGTTTGTTGGAACACTGTGACTCACCAAAAGGACACAGACATCATTTGTAAGAAATCACTGACAAATGAACTTTCCAAACACTCTCAACAATATTTTTTTTCCAGGCATTAGCATTTTAAGAAAAGGTTAATGTTTCATGATTGACACATTTAGGCATTTCATTCCTAAAGAGGCGAAACGAAAACACCCAGAATTCACAACACAATGAAATCCACCCAAAGACACAATTAATCATGTTACAGGTTGTTGTATTATACATACAATATGCTTTTCTTGTGAATGTACTAGGGTTGTACGGTAATTCATTAAAAACGGTACTATACTGCTTTTGAAAAATACCGGTACTTTTTTTTTCATCGCCATAAAGTGCGCCGCGGTGACGATGCTGGCATACAAGCCGTGGCACATGTTAGTCAACACATGCACACACATCACTTCTTGCAAGCGGAAACAGAGTGAAGACAGAATATGGGACATATGACATCATTTGGCTTTAAACCTAACGATAAAGATGGAGCAATACACACTGAAGCGCTGCTTGGCAAGTGGTGTTTTAAAACATAGTTAGCTAATACCTAGATAGCGGCTAACGTCTCTTCGTAGTGGTTTAGCTACTTCTAAATCACTAATCTTTGACTCCATTGCGACAAACAATCTACGTTTCTTACAAGTCTCATCACTGCAGGACGAGGAATAGCTCAACATGCTTCACTACACACCCCTGTCGGAGGACAGAATAGCTCACCGCTAACAGCAAGCTAGCGGTCCTGAATGTAAACAAAAGGGTGGGTCAACACAGATATTGACTGTAATGATATCAAGTACAAGAGCCGTATCTAGTTTACATCAAGATTTTTTTGAGAAATGATACATGTTACTGCAAATGTACTGCACTTAAATGTAGAGTATATGTAGTATATGTAGAATATATTTATATTATTTATATATTATATATATAATATATTATATATATTATATTATTTATTATTATTTTTGTCTATTGTGAGCGAACTGTGGTGCTGAATTTACCCCAGGGATCAATAAAGTGCTTTCTATTCTATTCTAAACCTCAGCAGCCAAATTATGAGCCTTATTTGTTTGCTTACAACTAAAAGTAATGTTTTCCAGTAAGTTCACTATGTTATTTAATGCCAAAATTGTTCTTTGATTGCAATAAGAAACATATGTTTAATCCATCATAAGATTTTTTTTTAAATAAAGCCAATAGTGCCATTCTTTGGGGTTCCCTTTGTTTAGAAATGTGTCAAAATACATTTTGGTACCGGTAACAAAATATTGATATCGGGACAACCCAAAAGTGTACCCTTCAATATTTCAGGCTCAGTGTTCCTACTTTTAAGTTTATTGAATGCTGCCTGTCTACATGCTTGGCCATAATGGATGAATGAGTGACTTTTCAAACAGTGGGGGAAACATTTACACATAAAGCTAATGGGAGTTTGATGCTGCAAATTTGGAAACAGTAGCAGAAACTTTTGATACAATACTCCAGTTATGACCAATATCCATTATCTCTATTTCTAGAGCTGTGAAATACAAATATAATCAGGGGTGTAACTGGATACTTTCTAATATGCCTCTTCTTTGATGACTCTCTGTCTGTAAGTACAGTAATATGTAACTATAACTAATTGATACTTGTTTATATTGACAATTTTTGATAAGTTAAAAGTGGGGTCGGCTTCTGCCTGCACCGATGATGTACAGGTACTTGACCAGAAAGAGTCTATATCAGGGGTGTCAAAAACATTTGGGATCGGGGGCCACATGGAGAAAAATCTACTCCCAAGTGGGCCGGACTGGTAAAATCACGGCACGATAACTTAAAAATAAAGACAAGTTCAGATTATTTTCTTTGTTTAAAAATAGAACAAGCACACTCTGAAATTGTACAAATCATAATGTTGTTGTTCTTTTTACACTTACATGTTGCGGTTAATAGTATTCTATCTTTATTTGACATTATTTATATTTTCTGAATAAATTATGTCAACTCATTGGTGTTAATTTTCAATCCATCAAGATAAAAAAAAGATATCAAAATCACATTACAGGATGTTATTTATGTTGTTTGATCATTTTCCTCGACTGATGTACAAACATCATGTGGTTTATTTTGTACATATGTAGCGTCATCTACAAAGATACAAAGAGTTACTATTGTGCAGAGGTGTGGACTCGAGTCACATGACTTGGACTCGAGTCCGACTCGAGTCATGAATTTGATGACTTTGGACTCGACTTGACAACTTGTAAAGAGACTTGCAACTCGACTTAGACTTTAACATCAATGACTTGTGACTTCACTTGGACTTGAGCCTTTTGACTTGACATGACTTGCTACTTTCCCCAAAACCCAAAGATTAAAAAGTGATAAGGGAGCGCGCCGCTCCGTATTTTTCCTTTTCTTCGTCTGTGTCTATCAGCATGTTGTTCCTGTCAGCTGGTGTGCTCTCAGTCCAACAGCCAATCAAATTAGAACTACGCTGTTTTCATCACACAGCTCTCATCCAATCAAATTGCAGGACAACCAATGAAGAAGAATTGTCAAACAATGCGGCAGTGAGAAACAATTATGCCAAAGTTGGTTTCGTTCGGGTATTAAAACTACGACTCGGTCAACAAAAAACGACTAGCCCTATGCAAATCATGCAGTTCGAATATTATAGACGGAGACGTAACAACTTCCAACTTCGTTCGACATTTGAAGATGCACAAAGAAGGGTAAGTTTTGAATGTAAGCTAACGTTTATTGGCTAAGTAACGTGACTTTTATTTGCAGTGTAGTTAAATCAGTGAGGCTGTAAACTCACTGCTAACGTTATAACCATAGACATGTTCTAAGGGTACGCAGCATGGAGCGCAGACGAGACGCGGGGCCGCCATCTTGGAGTGGTGATCCGCTCCACTAGTGCAATTCATTTGGCAGGAGCAATGAACTGTCAGCGCATTTAATTCATTTTACCTCACTGAATACCACTGATTTTCACGCGCTTTGTTGTCATACGTGTAGCTATGATAAAGGACACATGTTTTGGCGTTTTTTATTATTCATAGTTTGCTTAACAGTAATATACTATTCTTATACGCTATAAGTGACCAGACGTCCGAGATCAAAACTGGGAATATAATCCCCGGAGAAGGGGGAAAAAAACGGTCAGCTATTATTAAATTGAAGAAACAATATGATGAGGTTATATATACATGTGTATATCCTACATAAACAATGTATGAATACATTAGATATCTATAAATCTTATAGACTGTATCTCTGTTGCTGCAGCAGCAGAGTTTATTCTGTCTTGACACTTTGTATTGATATTTTCTATTACATTCTTCCCTTAAATTATCATGTTTACAGTGATTGTTATATATGTATTTTTTATGTATGTCGCTTTGGATAAAAGCGTCTGCCAAATACTTAAACATATATAAACACCTGAAAGTCTTTATATCAGCTAAAACCACCAATCTGTTTCACTGGATTCAGAATAAAACCAAATGCTGTCTTACCCAACAATGTTAGTATTTGAATATTGTTACTTGAAGACTTATTCCTGGTTACAATTATACTGTTAAGAAAGTATTGTCTTATATTTTGCCTAAAATGAGAATGCATCATAATCAGTGGCGGCTGGTGAATTTTGTTTTAGGTGGGGCTGAAAGTTTGTAAACCAAACCCCTGTAGGGTCGTCATCCTCCCCCAGAAGATTTCTTTGTGATTTTCACATACAAATATTGAAGATCTTTGCTCCTTCTCAACTCTGTGATAATGTTATTTTCATAAAATACAACCAATAGTACATTAATGTTAAATCTTACTTGTGAAAAGTAATCCCCCGATTCCTATTTTCAACAGTCCGCTCATTTGAGCAGGAAAACGCTGAACACCAGCCCGGCATCTTTGTTTTCTACCTGTCAACTGTCAGTTTAGGCTACTCGCCGGCTCCTCATCACCACTTCAAGATGCAAATTGCTCGCGTCACAGCAACCAATGCTGCGTCTACTTATAAGATGTCTGTGGTTATAACGTCATTGCAAACACGGCAATCTGTTGCGTCCACTGCAGTTCGCTACCTTATTCATACTTTTTGTCAAGGGATTTTTTTTAAGCAGGGTTGCATGAGGTACCTACACATAACGTTACGTTAGTCAATGTATCACACACAATAACGTAACGTTAGACGGCGGTCAGCAGCACCGCGTATTTTAGCCACCTACAAAAAGACAAACATAGTCAAATAAAGGTCAGTTAAAATGTATACTATATTAAGAATATGTGTACATATTGCATAGGGCCCTGACATGTAAAAAGTACAACTCTGTTCATTGTTATGTTCATGTATTTGTTATGTTTTTCATGTGTACGCACACATCAACACACATACAGTATGAGATGAGATCAATGAGATAAGGTAAGAACAGAATAGAAACTGCTGTGGAACTAGTTACAATGCAATATGCCATGGAGATACAATGTTAACACTTTTGTACAAATAAGTACAGTTGCACTTGTTTTTGCAAATGTGTTTATTCTGTAAAGGAATGAGTTAAATGTTTAAATGTGTTTACACTATTAAAATGACGGGTTAATAGTGCTATTATGAATTGCAATGTCAGTACTATTTTTTTTCCCTGCTATTTCAAATGCACTTGTTTTAATAAATAAATACAACGTTTTAAAAGCATACACAATCTGTTTAATAATATTAGTCTGTGGTTAAAAGGACTTGAAAGGACTCGAAACTCAAAATGCATGACTTGTGACTTGACTTGAGACTTTCCAGTCTTGACTTTGGACTTGACTCGGGACTTGCCTGTCTTGACTCGGGACTTGACTCGAGACTTGAGGGCAAAGACTTGAGACTTACTTGTGACTTGCAAAGCAATGACTTGGTCCCACCTCTGCTATTGTGACATCTAGTGGACACATTTAGAACAGCTGTTTCTTTCATTCAAAAATTTCAGGTTCATTTTTATACTTAGCAAACTCATCCCGCGGGCCTGATAAAACCTGTTGGCGGGCCTGATCCGGCCCCCGGGCTGGACGTTTGACACACCTGGTCTATAGGGACCAGATGGCCATCTGGCCACCACATCATTGTCTCCAGTACCTGCGGTGAGAAGAGCTGCGCCTCAGCCTCCATATTCGGTAGGCGGGGTACACCCTGGACAAGTCGCCAACACAGATAGACAGACAACATTCACACTCACATTCACACACTAGGGCCAATTTTTTTTGTCCTGAATCCAATCCTTTGATATCTTGGCTGTGTGCGTAGCGTCGTTATCCTGCTCAAAGATGAACCGTCGTCCCAGTCCAAGTTCAAGGGCGCTCTGGAGCAGGTTTTCATCCAGGATGTTTCTGTACATTGCTGCATTCATCTTTCCCTTTATCCTGAATAGTATCCCAGTTCCCGCCGCTGAAAATGGATGATAATGGCCTGGTGATATGGGGTGCCAGGTTTCCTACAAACATGATGCCTGGCATTCACGCCAAAGAGTTCAATCTTTGTCTCATCAAACCAGAGAATGGTGTTTCTCATGGTCTGAGAGTCTTTCAGGTGTAGACTAAGAAATGGCTTCTGACTTTGACTCTTGTTTGATTACTCAATGTTTTATTCCAATATACAGACGAGGACTGTTGCAGCTGTACAGTACGTACAGCTGCAACCTGCTGCAACCAGCTGCCCTCCACATGTCCCCGCGCCTTCTCGTGTGTTGCCAGCCGCTTCTGCTGCTGCCCGCTGGAGTCACAGAAAGACGTGACAGCAATAGGTGGCAAAATGATTGTCTATATAAATCAGACCTGGGCATTGTACGGCCCGCGGGCCGCATCCGGCCCTTTGCGCATCTCTGTCCGGCCCGTGTGAGGCCAATCATAAATTACAAAATAAATTTCAAAAAGTATCTATGTCGAGTGTGCAATACAACGGTGCTGCTTTTGTTTTGAAAAGCGTTATTTGTATTACTTCCGCGTGGACGTATGCGCGTGTGCGATTGTGAGTGAATTGAACGACGCAATAACAAATTACAAAATAAAGTTTAAAAAACATCTATGTCGTGCGCGCAATACAACTGTGCTGCTTTTATTTTGAAATGTGTTATTTATGCCATATGTCCGGGGGGAACCTGTGAGTGAAGGTGCATATAGAGACAAGGGATGAGATGCTAAAAAAAGAAAAGTTGATGACGAATGGCGTGTTTTGGACTGGCAAGTATTTCTTTACATAAATTAATGGTAAAGCCGTGTGCTTAATGTGTGGTACACAGCTTGCTGTGTTTAAAGAATATCATTTTAATCGCCACTACACGAAGAAACACGAGGGAAAATACCGGAATGTGTCTGATGAAGCGCGCGCAAGGGAGGCCGATGCGTTGATGGTAAAACTGCAAACCCAACAAGGACTTTGTGCCATATTTCACACCCCCAGAGATGCAGCCGTCAGGACAAGTTTCGTCATTTCTCACAAAAGCGCCAGAAAAAGTCAGGCGTTTTCTGACGGAGAGTTTATTAAGGAGTGCTTATTGGACTCTGTTGCGCTGATATGCCCGGAGACATGGACTGTTTTTCGCTAACTTTGGATGAGATCTGCGATGTACGTGACACCTCCAGCTGCTCTTCTTCTTACGTGGGATAACTGCACACTTTCAAATCACGGAGTAGCTGGCAGCCATGCAGTCAATTAAAGAGACAACCACAGGTAATGACTTGTTTACATAGGTAAATGCGTGTTTGGACATGTTAGGACTGAAATGGGACAAGCTGGCAGGTGTGACAATCCAATCCACTTTATTTATATAGCACATTTAAACAACAAAATGTTTCCAAAGTGCTGCACAACAATATTAAAAACAATATTCAAATATTATCCTTAGCTCCACTAATGACTGAACAAAAAGAAAAAACAATTACATATAAAACCAATATAAAAAACAATATAAAATAAATATGATTAAAAACTATTTTTAACAACAGATGGTTGTCCAAATCTGATGGGGAAAAATGTTGGATAATGCAGGATAAAGTGACCATCAAAAGCAATCTGCTTTTGTATAAAGTTAAGTTAGGTTAAATTAAATTATTATTATTATTATTCATTATTATTATTATTATCATCATTATTATTTATCTTACGGTATATCAAAAATAATATTGAGCAAAATTTAATTGAAATATTGTCGTGTGGCCCTCCAGCAGTGCTCGGGTTGCTTATGCGGCCCCCGGTGAAAATTAATTGCCCACCCCTGATATAAATGAATAGGCGTCCTCACAAATATTAATATGAATATGAAACAATAAATGCATTGGCGAAAATGTGGCTTTTGTGTCCGTGCCTTGACGCTTTTTACATTGTTGAAATCAAATGTTGCGGAACCCGGATGTCCTGGGGGTTGTGGGGGGGTGGGGCGGGGGATATGGTTGTTCATATGTCTCTGATGGGCACATCAATCAGTTTGTGGAGTAAAAGTTTGCACTTTTTTATGTCAGCTGTTTTCCAGCATCACTTATGTGTGTAACAAAAGTATCTACAGCAGGGATGTCCAAACTTTTTCCACTGAGGGCCGCACACGGAAAGATTAAAGCATGTGGGGGCCATTTTGATATTTTTCATTTTCTAACCATAACAAAATATATGCATTTTTTATTTATTTTACGTTTAGGGGTCCCGGGGAGCATAAAGGGTCTCAGTCATTAAAATGTTAAAAATAAGTCAGATTATTATTTTTTTATTATTATTTAACGCTTACAGTAAATCTCTATATCAACTTCAAGTTGATATAAAGTAATACAAATTTTTAAAAATGTTTAATGGCTTTTCTGTCAAAAACAACTTAGTTTTTTTTTATAGTAAAACTGAATTATGCAGTATTTAGTAATTAGAGCCCTAAAAGATCAATAATGCAGAACACCATTGATTTTAATTATTTCATATTTTTGAGTAATCACAGTGAAAAGATAAATAAAAAATCACTAAATATATTTGGGATCCAAAAGGTGCCCCACTCATAAAGTGATACATTTTTATTAGGTTTTTCTTTTACTTTCAACACTTAAGTTACGAGATCAACTTCAGATATATCTGTCGATTTTATGCTGGAACTATTATTTTGTTTGTTTTATACACTTTTGTCAAATAAAACTTTGATGTTTTTATATGGCTACTACACAATTTATGCAATATTTACCACATAAAACATTTTAAAGTGAAATATTTGAAGTAATTGGAGCCCTGAAAATAATTCATTATAACATGGATTTTTTTGTCATTATTTTTTTTTTTTGAGCAATGGCAAAAAAAGAAAAATGAAGAAAGACAAAAGAAAAAAAAAACAGCCTGCATGGCAGCTTTGTGTCAACATTGCAACTTTTTCTCGTTAGATTTCACCTCATTCCACTTTTTTTAATGTTCTTTTTTATTTTTACAATAGTATTTCCAGAATGTGTGGCGGGTCGGTAAACAATTAGCTGCGGGCCGCAAATGGCCCCCGGGCTGCACTTTGGACACCCCTGATCTACAGCCTGTAGAAATGCGCGTACGACAGCTATGGAGTTGCCTTGAGGTACCACACATTTCCACGTCAACGTGGAAAGGGGCTGTGGAAAGGGGCGTAAGGCAAGTTTTTGTGCGTAAGCAAACTTGCTACATGAGGTCCCAAACTTTTTCTGTTTGGGAATGATGAAGGCCATGTGCTCATTGGGACCTTCAAGGCAACGGATATTTTTTCTGTACTCTTCCCCAGATTTGTGCCTCAAGACAATCCTGTCTCTGAGGTCTACAGACAATTCCTTCGACTTTATGCTTGGTTTGTGCTCTGCCATGCACTGTCAAGTGTGGAATCTTGATGCAGGTGTGTGCCTTTCCAAATCATGTAAAAAAATAAGTGAATTTACCACGGGTGGAATCTAATTAAGCTGTCGAAGCATCTCAAGTATGATCAGTTGAAACATGATGCATCTGACCTCACTTTTGAGCTTCTTGACAAAGGCTGTGAACACTTACTGTAAGTAAATGTGATGTCTTAGTTTTTATATTTTTGGCAAATTTGCAAAAATCTTTAAAAACAACAAATGTTTTCACATTTTCAATATGGGGTATTGTGTGTAGAATTTTGAGGGAAAAAATGAATTAATTCAGTTTTGAAAAAAGACTGTAACATAACAAAATGTGGCAACAGTGAAGTACTGTGAATACTTTCCAGTTGCACTGTACAAAGCTGAAGTCTCCGGAATAGTCACACAGCACCAGCCAACCAGCTGAAGGGGAACACATTTTGTTTGTGACATCTAAACAAAAGGGAGATATTTGTGATGCACATCACACCTGCTTAGCAATTATAATATATGCAATAGAAATAAATGGACAGTACTACCATGTATTCATACCTGCACAATCTAATGAAATCCAATACCTGGCCTGTAATAAATATACTAAATTGACAGATGTAATGTTCATGTTTAATTAACATTGTAGGTACAATAATCAACACTTTGTTTAAATAAACCTGTGATGCCTGAATTATAATTCACCAAATATTTTTATTACTTTCCGAGCATTAAGAAAATCCATTCAACTCCCCTTTTCACAGAATGGAGGTTTAATTGATGGCATACCTTGTAAGAAATAAAACAATAATAAACAAAAAAAAGAATTTTGTGAATAATATAAAATTGTAATGATTTTTAACAATGTACTCACATATTTGAACATATTCTAATACTGTTCAATATATTGCAAAAATGTCGAGGCTTCAAAAAAAACTTTGTTGAAACACCAATCCACAATACTGTATATTGCAACAGTCTAATAAAAACCAAACTAACATACATTAATCAATGTGTTGTCAAAAGGTACTGCCAATGAAGTATTTCCAAAAACAGCAAAGAAGCAGACAACACTATCAATGCAGTCCAAAATTAGCCAGCAATGGTTGTTGTCCAATTTAGTGGACACATCACAATTTCCTCAAACCACATATCGTAATCAAGACTTAAAATCTTAACCATTATGATACTCCTTAGTTGTTACTTAATGCCAAAATATTTGTAGTCCTACCAGAGTCTCTTGGAATAGAAGCAATGGAAATATCTCCTGTTGCACTGCACGTCTGTCGGCCATCTTTTTTTTGTGGAGTTTATTTTGCACCAAGAACAGCTGACCAGTAGGTGGCAGTGTAGTCACGAGACAATCAGAGCCATGTATAGAGTATGTACAACCAAACAACAAGCGCCATCTTTGCTACCAAGGACGTGTGCCGCTGTGCACGGATGCATGCATTGCAGTCTTTCTGACATTAGTTTTCCTGACAAAATAAACCATAATAATACGTGTAAATATAATTTTAAACATTATCCACCTCATAAACTTACAAAAAACCTGCTACAGTATATATATATATATATATATATATATATATATATATATATATATATATATATATATATATATATATATATATCCATCCATCCATTTTTTTCCGCTTATCTGAGGTCGGGTCGCGGGGGCAGCAGCCTAAGCAAGGAAGCCCAGATTTCCCTCTCCCTAGCCACTTCGTACAGGATCCCAAGGCGTTCCCAGGCTAGCCGGGAGACATAGTCACCCCAATGTGTCCTGGGTCTTCCCCGTTTCCTCCTACCGGTTCTACGAGTCCTAAACACCTCCCTAGGGAGGCGTTCGAGTGACATCCTTACCAGATGCCCGAACCACCTCATTTGGCTCCTCTCGATGTGGAGGAGCAGCGGCTTTACTTTGAGCTCCTCCCGGATGACAGAGCTTCTCACCCTATCTCTAAGGGAGAGCCTCGTCGCCCAACAGAGGAAATTAATTTTGGCCGCTTGTACCCGTGATCTTGTCCTTTCAGTCAGTATGAGATCTTGCATGGTATCTCCAAAGTGCTCAATCATAGCACATTATGATTATTTTTTTAGGTGCAAAATGGGAAGTGTCACTTAATGAGAAAAGTTTAAATGTTAATACTTTTACAACTAATAACAGACCTTGGTACCTATAGGCGGAGAGACAGTCTGTCTTTTCTCAGCATAGCCACATTTGACTGTTTTTTAGCCTGTAAATAAAATGTAAAATATATTAAGTGGCCAATGCGTACCTAATGTTATGACCTGTTGTGTATTTCATTGTGAAGGTCTTGAAACCTTAGTGAGCTGAAAGTGCTTGTATTAAAATGCTGAACTTATACAGTGTTGCAGCATACATAAACATATAAATACATGACATGTCCTTGAGTGTGGTGTAACAACACCTGCTCTGTCTCTGCTGCTGGCCATGTCTTTCCTGAAACAAAAACAAAAAAATTAAAATAAAATATTTACACAAAAAATATTACTAAACATAAAAAGAGTAGATAACTTTCAAAAAGTATTCAATAAATGTCAAACCCAGCATTCTACCGTACAGTAGTGTATTGTTACTGAGGAGTGTGCAGTTTACCTCGTAGATGAATGTCAATGTAGGTCGCCATCTAGCGGTTGGACATAGATCTGCATTAAATTGTAGAAGAACTCCATCAATGGATAACAGGACACATCTGAACTTGTTTTACACATCACAAAAACACACACAAGCTTGAGTGTGCAGAATTTGAACTGCCAAACAAGAATATGATTTATGTTAACTCATTTCAGCAGTCGTTGACCCACTTTGAAGACAGTGGTTCCTAAATCTAGCAGGAATTAGCACATCCACTGTTCTCCTGCAACGATAAATACACATCATTCCAGAAAACAGCAATTAAGTGGGCGGAAAAAAATCCACCTCAGGGATTAATTTATTATTTAGTTAAAGGGGGCAATTAGACAAACATTTGGATGAGAGCCAATAATAGTTTTTGCTTCTTTCTTTTTTATAATAGTTATTTTACTTTATTTTATACACACATTAACAAGTCCATCCATACATCCATTTTCTACCGCTTGTCCTTTTTAGGATCGCAGGGGGTGCTGGAGCCTATCTCAGCTGCATTCGGGCGATAGGCGGGGTACACCCTGGATGTCATTTAATTAAAATGTTTTAAATGTTTTTGGTGATTTTGTTGTATTGTTTATGTAGCTATCTGTTGGTTTTCAAGTATTCAAAGTTAAATTTGTTGACTAAACATAAATAAAGGGGAAATATTCAAAGGTTATTGCATGTTTCAAGTAAAATCATCAATATCCGCAATAAATGACCTGTGGTATCTGATAGATTCCAATATTTGCAGTATCCCCCCAAACCTAGCAACTAGTGATACAATAGTTTGTCACTGTTCCCACTAAGCTGTTCCAAAATGTCGAAGACAGAATCGTATGAAAAACAAAGCAATTTTCCCCATAAGACATAATCCAATTAATCTATTCCAGACCCCCAAAAATATTAACACAAAACACTTTATGGCGCACAATTAAAGTTTTACATGCAGAAAGCAATGTGGAATACATAAACATGATGAATGAAATATATACATGAACATTTAACATAACGTTTACATTTATTAAAGACATGTTGATAAAGACGGCGATGAGCAGAGCGTATCTGAGTACTTTTTTCAGTAATGTTTCTCAGTTGTTTTTTTTATATGCTGGTACTCACAACTTTCTTCGACCCATAATGGCTTATTTTGCAGTTATACTTAACAAACAAAAACACACAAATTATTTTTTTAGGCCAGTGCCTCTCAAATAGTGGGGGGCCCCTCTTGGGGGGCGATGTCAGGATGGCCGCTTTTCACTTCGGGGAACATGCCTATTTTTTGCCATACTCGGATACAGTGTAGTTGCACATCAACTACAGTAGGTGGCAGTGGCATTCTCATTGTCAGAGTGTGCACAGGGGGTATTAGCTCTGTGCTGTTGTTTTTTTCTCTGCACTGAACATGTACACACACACAGCACAGGGCAGGAGATATAAAGTACAGTGAACAAACCCTCAACAGACACCATGGTAAAATATTTAACAAGGGTAAAAAGAAAGATGGATAGAAACAGAGATAATGAGACAAAAGAAAGTCTCCTAAAATCTAACAATATGACAAAGCATATGAGCTTGACTTCACTGTGACCATAGTTGGAGACGAGCTAAGCCCGCTGCGTTGTTTTCTTTCATGTTAATAAGGATAACGTTTTGCAGAGGTGTACTAATAACATTTTTTATTTATTTATGGTCACGGTGGAGAGTGTGTGGGGGGGGCGTAACTGAAATTGAATGAACTGAATTAAGAAGTACTAGTTTAGATAGTATGGGCAGCACGGTGAAAGAAGGATTAGTGCGTCTGCCTCACAATACGTAGGTCCTGGGTTCGATCCTGCGCTCGGGATCTTTCTGTGTGGAGTTTGCATGTTCTCCCCGTGACTGCGTGGATTCCCTTCGGGTACTCCGGCTTCCTCCCACCTCCAAAGACATGCACCTGGGGATAGGTTGACAACACTAAATGGCCCCTAGTGTGTGAATGTGAGTGTGAATTTTGTCTGTCTATCTGTGTTGGCCCTGTGATGAGGTGGTGACTTGTCCAGGTTGTACCCCGCCCTCCGCCCGAATGCTGCTGAGATAGGCTCCAGCACCCCCGCGACCCCGAACGGGACAAGCGGTAGAAAATGGATGGATAGATGGATAGTTTAGATAGTCAATTCGGTGGAATTATGCACAAACAATCTAGTTAGTTACACAAAATATTTACTTGTATACAATAACTGAGATGATATCCAAAAACTGGGGCAACTTTGGGCAAGATTTTCATCGAAAACCGAACGCAATTAAAAGTAGGGCGTAAAACTAAAGTAGCGTGTTCCCTATCCGGACACATAATTGGGGACGCACAAATATATGTATGAAAAATTCCAGCTGAACAAACATAACACTTACTGAGAAAGTTGGAGTTAATTTGATCATTGTTTATTATTGCAGTTATTCTGGTTTGCAATTAAATATATTAGAAACATTACTCATACAATCAGTAGAGTTATAAATCAGTGCAAAGTACAACCATATATATGTGATCATGCTAATAGCTTATCTTTTACAAAAGCCCAGTCTTTGATCAGGCTTGTTTCATTTCATTGATAAGATGAAGTGTTGTGTTCACTTGTATGTCTCAAAACAACTCATTTAAATACCTCAGTTACATTCTTTGACCCAATCAAATACAATAAACAAATAATTCTTAAAATGTTAACATTTTTGCCTGTTTCTTCTTCTTCTTCTTCTTCTTCTTCTTCTGCGAGCTGATTAAAATGTATTAGTGCCAGTAAATGTTGTCACTTCCCAGCTAATGTTCTACTCGATAAAAACATCAATTATTAGGATAGAGTGTGCTCGAAATCGACGAGATTATCAGAAGTTTGTCAGAAACCTGAGCTAGGGCACACTACACTGCATGCCTCTAGTAGCAAAAAGACAAACAACACTTTCTCCACAAACGTGGTTTCTGATTATTTGGTTGATTATTTTATATTTGTCTTTTATATTTCAGTCTAAGCCATTAAAAAATATATATATAGATACTTCCCTCTCAATTGTATTCTATTAATTGTAATATAAATACAGTATGCAGTATATAAGATATATATTAACAAATTATTATGATAAAACAACAGAGCTGTGGAGTTTTAGAATTCAACACTGGAGGGCGTCACTGACCCAATTTAAATGCTGGTTTGTGCTGTCAATGTTATTATATTAATTATTATTATTACTATTATGACAATCTTTGTCTTTTGAGCGTTCACCTTCGAGTGGATAACAATGAATATATATATATATATATATATATATATATATATATATATATATATATATATATATATATATATATATATATATATATATATATATATATATATATATATATATATATATATATATATATATATATATACATATATATATATATATGGGTACTCCGGCTTCCTCCCACCTCCAAAGACATGCACCTGGGTGGGGATAGGTTGATTTGCAACACTAAATTGGCCCTAATGTGTGAATGTGAGTGTGAATGTTATCTTTCTATCTGTGTTGGCCCTGCGATGAGGTGGCGACTTGTCCGCCTTCCGCCCAGATGCAGCTGAGATGCGCCCCCCGCGACCCCGAAGGAAATATATATATATATATATATATATATATATATATATATATATATATATATATATATATATATATATATATATATATATATATATATATATATATATATATATATATATATATATATATATATATATATATATATATAAAAATAAATAAATAAATAAATATATAAATATATATATATATATATATATATATATATATATATATATATATATATATATATATATACATACAGTACAGATATATATATATATATATATATATATATATATATATATATATATATATATATATATATATATATATATATATATATATATATATATATGCATGTGTGTGTGCGTGTGTGTGCGTCTTTGTTTGTGTGAGTGTAAGTGTATATATGAAAGTATATATATATACATACATCTTAAATATATATGTATATACTGTATATACCCACGTACACACATATATACATGCATTACATACATATATAAATATATACATATATACACACACACACATATATACATATATATATGTATATATATATATATATACATATATATATATGTATATATATATATATATATATATAAGTTATATATATTATTTAAAATATATGTATTTTTAATATTTTGACATGTATTTTTTAGAGTAAAAGGGATGACGTTGTGTATGTAATAATTCTGATGGGGCAACACTATGAAAAGCTGCAAAGAGAAAAAAAAAACATCTGCTTATTTTCTATGTGAGCTCGTTCGTTGCCATCTGTGTCCACAGATGACAGGCAGATAACTCTTATCTTTTCTGCCTTTATGAACCCTCTACCTCAATATAGACAGTATGGAAAATGTTATGGACAATAGCCTCTGGAGGGTCTCATTATTACCAATAACAATACTTTTATTGGCATAAATCTGCCTCACATTTGTCCACATGAGCAACAGGTTCAAAATAATATTCGATTCAGCTCCTAAAAATGATTTTTTTTAATAACATTGAATTTAGATCATTTGTTTTTGAATTAGTCATGGCATTTAAATATTAAATTCGATTTTCCATATTAAGGCTTGTTCAAACGCTAAATTAGTGGAAGGAATTGCCAGTCATTTATTAAGTTCCAATGCAATTATAGTTTTATAGTGACGGCTTGGTTGGCAGAGCAGTGTTGGCTGCCGACGTGGAAAAAAAAGAAAAAGTGCAATTTTTTTGTCATTGATCTCCCACTGACTGCTTGATGTAGCATGAAGATGGAGGCTGGGATTTATATGAGTGGGTTTTTCCCCAATGCTTATCTTAAAGCCATTATTTCCAAATGCACACACGCCTGCAAGAGGAGGATGCATTAGAAATATATTTGCTTGAAGACTTAAACTGTCACAATTGTGAATCACTTGCGTAGAAAAGCTTTTTTTTTAATTGAATACAAGAAAACACACAATGTTTTCTCGGCGAGAAAATGAGAAGCAATAAGGTGCGTTTTGGTGCCTTTCAGATGACAACATGGTCATATTTCACTCTTACAACCTTCTCACATCTCCATAAAATATTACAGCACTCACAGTGATGACTGAAGCCTGACGCTTTTTACTCATACATATTTTTTTTCTGCTTATAATGTTCCCAGAACACACACTTTTGACTAAACACTGTAATATTTATTTTAAACCAAAAAGTCAAATATTAGGCATCTTCATTCTAATAAATAGTAATACTAATTAATGCACTATATTCGACATTATTAAAACAAACTCGAATTAATACAAAATAACACAGACATATGTGCAACATTCGCGCGATTTGTTTCATTCTTTTAGAACATTACATCCGCAAACACACATTCTGTTTCATGAATGCTCGAATAACAGCGCTTAATGCAATGTTATATTGCGAAAAGCAAATGCGAAAATAATGACGTCATTAAGATGTATATTAATTAAGCACACGGTCTTAATTGACTGCATGGTCTGCCACATTCAAGTTACCTCTATGAATCTGCAACTTCCACACTTTAATAAAAACAATTTACGGTTTTAAAGAACTTTTAGATATTAAATAGGTATTGCTGATAATAAATGAACTAATAATGTACTGTTTATTTTTAATTGGAGACGTTTTGAGGCGATTGTTATGAAACAAATTCCCGTTTTACAACTAAATTGTAAACGATAATAAGCGTGTAGTTTTTTAACAAACGAAATAATAATGACATGAACTAGCCTTCTTTTAATATGCCGGCCCGTCCTAATAAATCCAATTCTTAAGCGAGACGTCCTCTCGGTTTATGTCAACTGGAAGCTCCTTTTTTCGACAACCCGTCGAGGCATCACCAGCCCGCCAAAGCCTTAAAGCGAGTCAGCGGCCGGGACTTTGCCTCTCGTCCAATCAGAGCAGAGCAGCCCTCGGCCTCATCCAATGGGAGGGCCGCGCGTGCAGGTGGTCGCGCTGTTATCAGAGGCTGACTGGTGACGGCGCAGGAGAGTCCACGCTCGCTTCTCTTCTAAAAGCCCACAAAACATCTCCAGACTTCCCGTGACTTCGGCGCCCCGGGAGACAGTTCGGAGAAGTTTCCAGGATAACTCCATTAACTTTTGTTTTTTTATTCCCTACTTTTTTTTTTTTTTTTTTTTTTTTTTGATCCGAGCGAGAGTGGCGGTGACAAATGTTAGCGGTGGGGCAGATGGAGGCTAACCGGCAGAGTGCTTTCGTCCTGGGCAGCACCCCGCTGGCGGCGTTGCACAACATGACCGAGATGAAGACGTCCATCTTCCCGTACGCGCTGCAGCACAGCCCGGCGGGCTTCAAGGCGCCGTCGCTCTCCAGCCTCAACTCGCATTTCGCGGGCGCCACCCCGCACGGGATTAGCGACATCCTGGGGAGACCGATCACCACCGCCGGCCAGCTGCTGTCGGGCTTCCCCAGGATCAACGGCCTGGCCACCAGCGCCGCGGCGGCCGCGGCCGGGATGTACTTCAGCCCGGCGGTGTCCAGGTACCCCAAGCCGCTGGCCGAACTGCCCGGGAGGGCGCCCATCTTCTGGCCGGGCGTGATGCAGGGCTCCCCCTGGAGGGACCCACGGGTGCCGTGTCCGTGTAAGTATTTTATCTTCATTTTTATATGCGAAATGTTACAAGCATCCATACATAACAAATTATTGAAATGTGGATAACAAAATACTGATATTTATGCTTTTTAGCATATTGTTTGTTTCTAACACATTTCTAAATATTATAATGTTTGGCCATATTTACACCAAATAAATGTTTTAATTAAATGTATTAATTTCTCATCATTATTATTAAATTACGCCTTAAAATAAATGCAACTAAAATGCAAACATTTGCAGTGTGATTAAATAATAAATAAGGGGGATGTTTATCATTATTTGACATTATTGTTATGGTTTAATGCTTGCATTTTATGTTGGAACTTTGCACATTTGATTTGTATTTGAGTTTTGTTTTTCATTATAATTTAATTGTCATATTTGGCATTATTTTTATGGTTTAATGCTTGCATTTTACATTGGAACTTTGCACATTTGAGTTATATTTGAGTTTGTTTTTCATTTTAATTTAACTGTCATATTTAGCATTGTTTTTATGCATAACTTCTCATCTTCCTCTCTTTGCTTTTTTTTTTTTTTTTTTTTACAGCTCAGTCCAGTTTAATGATGGACAAAGATGGCAAAAAGAAACATTCCAGACCTACTTTTTCTGGACAGCAGATTTTTGCACTGGAAAAAACCTTTGAGCAGACCAAATACCTGGCGGGTCCAGAGAGAGCCAGGTTGGCCTACTCCTTAGGAATGACAGAGAGCCAAGTCAAGGTAAGGCCTGCATAGGATTCAAACTATAGCAACCTCTGCAGCAGACATTTTTTGTCACTTGGAAATTTGAAAAAAAACAACTTGTTATGCAAAACAAATGTCCACTGCAGAGGACACTAGTGCCATGTATTAATATTATTATTATTATTATTGTTGTTGTTATTTGCTGAGCATGGCCTTCTGCTTCCACCAGGTCTGGTTCCAGAACAGGAGAACTAAGTGGCGGAAGCGACACGCGGCAGAGATGGCCTCGGCCAAGAAGAAGCACGACTCGGAGACGGAGAAAATGAAGGAGAGTTCGGACAACGAGGAGGACGACGAGTACAACAAACCGCTGGACCCCAACTCAGACGACGAGAAAATCACGAGACTCTTGAAAAAGCACAAAGCCGGCAGCAACTTGGCCCTCGTCAGCCCCTGTAGCAACAGCTCGGACACTTTGTGATAGCCGCCACCTTTCTTAAAGCTGCAGTCCGGAGAGAACTCGCACTCTTTGTGAGCCCATTTCCACCTGACATGAACAAGAAGAAGACTCCAGGGGACAAACTGCTGACTTGTGGAGTTTTACGTTGAAAAAAAACCAAACCATGAACTTGTGTCATTCTGCAGATTTGGGGACCATTTTGAAACATTCATTTCCTGTCACATATTATTTGGACGTTGGGAATTTTATGCACATCTTTTTTTGACTTGTTATTATTTTTGATGAACGGAAGCAACACTGATCCGGATGTTTCAAATGTCAGGTGTGAACGGGCTCTGATGCTTCTAAAGCTCAGTTAAAGCAGGGTACCCACTGTCCTAAAAGGCGAGAGAGGAATTGAAAATACGTACAGCCAGATTGTATTGTATATATTTTTTACAAATAACTTATGTTGCGGAAGAAGACTTTTATTCCCTCCTCCATGCGCTTATTTCTTCACAAATACATCCACTCATGCTTCATTTCTGCAACTTCTTCCTTTTAAGTCTGCACACACTTGAAGATGCTGTAAATATGCGGTGTAAAAAAAACTGTAATTGACACACTTGGGAGAGCATTTTTTGTTGTTGCTTTGAAATAATATTATTGCTTATAGAGGAAGGAAAAAAAAACAACACTTTGTATCATAAATAAATTATTTAACAAACTTTTCTTTTAATATGGTTTCTGTCTTAATGTATGGGCTTAATATAAATTAAAGACACATTCCTGAAATTCCTGAATGTCATTATTGGTAATGTAAGTTAGATATGAATATGGATTAAAAAAGTACATTATATTCATGCAGTGTGATTAAAAATAATCTTAGATTTTCATTAAACTAATATCCTTTAATAAGGTTCATTTTTTAGTTTAACGACTTTTAAAGGCAATTTTATTGCACAGGCTCTTAATGTTCAACAAATAGTTCTTTTAAATTAACAGCAATATTTCAAAATGACAGAGATTAGAAATATGAGTTGAAATGTAAATATATATATATATATAAATATATATATTTTGAAGTTGAGCTTTTATACTTTAAGGAACTGCAAAAAATGTCCACTAATTTGCTGCCAAATTTATGTTTATGAAAAAAGAGCGTTAGGCCGAGGCATTGAGGCGCGCCCCCTCTGTGTGTCATAGAGTACTGCAGCCTCATTAATGCCGCCATAATGAAGCCCTTATTAGGAAGCATTTTTTTTACAATTAAAAATAAACTTAACTTGTTCGTTAATTAAATATTCAAATTCATTTTATTGTGGTATACAAATAAATAAGGGACATTTTGATTTTCTACAAATAATTTAACAAT